>NC_090893.1:730162-732662 GCF_036669925.1 Montipora capricornis | reverse complement strand
GAACTATGTTCTTACTTTACCCTGATCACGTTCCCAATAAACAAGGCGCCCCCATAGACAACCCAACCAAGTTTTCGCAAGGAAGATCGATAAATCCTACGCGAACGGCGAAGTCTACAATAAACTATGTCAGGTCTCGTAAACGACGATGAAAGGTGGGTACTCGCAATAGGAAAGACGACGATGACTGTAGAAATATTAAAAACACACATACCTTTATCAACGACGATAAACTCAGAATTCGTCTCAAACCTCAAGCGCTGCTACAACGAATAAAAACCTGACAATTCTCCTTGCTAACCTTCCCGCGTGGAGTGAATTTTAAAAGTGACGCGAAGACACGATCGAAATCATCATCTCACTTTTTGATTGGTCCAGATGAGCATCGATTGTTGTGATAGCCAATGAGCAATGGAGGAGCAACGGTGGTTTGGTTGTAGCCTGGTTACTAAGCAAAGCGTGAGTTGTCGATCTTGTGAAGAAAATGGCGGCGAGGAAGACTTGCGAGACTTGTGGAACAAACTATGCAAAATCTGCTTATTATGACCACTTGCCTTGTCAAAAGAAATCCCATTCTGACTCAGGTAAGTGTATTGGACATCATGGAGATGTTTTCTTTCATTTTAGGATGACATAAGTACGCTTCATTTACCCACAAATCACGGAGAGACTTTTTCGCTATTTTTAAGTATTTTTACCGGCTGTGTTACGTGCGTTACTCAACAAATTTTTAAATGCCCGCATACTGTATTGATGTATGGTTGAGAGAGGTTTAGAATTGAGAGAGGCTTTAGCCAAAAGCAACTCCTAGCTACAATCTCGAACAAAACCTGTTGAGACAAAGCGACATTTTTGGTACTCCAACAACTTATACAAACGTTCCGCTTAAAAGCCGCCCTTCCATCTTCCCTTAAACTCAATGTTGACTTATCTTGGTCGGAAATATACTGTAGAATCCATGACAATTCTCAGCAACATTGACTGAGGGGAAAGGGAAGAGTTCATGTAAGTAGGGGTGTGTAAAAATGAATGTGAATTTGTGTCTCTGTCTCAACAGTTTTGTCTGAGATTGTAGGTTACTCTTGTTGAGTGCTCTCCTACTCCTAGCTACAATCATAGACAAAACCGTTGGGAAAATCAGCACTTTTGACGTCTTCATTGCTTCTTTCCCCTCCCCCCTATTCAATGTTTTGCAAAACTGAATTGTTTTGTGGAAAATTGTTTTGTTACCCTCCAACATTGAATTGGGGGGAGGGGGGCTATATGTGTATAAGTCGACCTTTTATGGCCTCAAAAGAAGCTCCAATTTATTCAAAATTAACATAATAATGTTGTCTTGGGCATAACAAACTCAGTGGACAAAAGACTTCAAAATGAATGTAAGCAATTCCAGTTGAAATGAAAAAGATTTTTCCATCTCTAAATGTTGAAGATAGTCACAAGCACAGATATGAAATAGAGTAGAGTAATGTGAGTGCTCTTGCATCTAGTACCATTTCTTGCTAAATCGATTGAAATAAATCCGCTCTTGGCATTCTTTCAACGTCTTCCCAAACAGAAAGCTTTCTTTTAATGAATATGAAACATCAAACAACAAAAACATATTTTTATGGATTTTGGAGTAGCGTTATGAAGCGTCACGCAAGTCTGAAATCCAAATCATAAAATGATGATTTTAACAAAATTTCAGTATTGTGAGATTTTATTTATGCATTGGAGAGTACATTGTAAGAACATTTCCAGAATAAGAAATGGTAGACCCATGTTAAATACTACGAGAGTTACATTGTATAAGTTCCAACTCTCATACAATCATAGGCAAAACCGTTGGGAAGCTTAGCACTTTTGACGTCTTCATTGCTTCTCTCCCCTCCCTCCTATTCAATGTTGTGCAAAACTGATTGGTTTTAGTGGAAAATTGTTGTGTTACCCCCTATATAAGAGAAGGTGAAACTGTTTCTGTCATTGTAGATCATTGTAGGTCATTTCTTGTTTAAGTAACTATGCAATGTTAAGCTGGGAGGGGCATAGGGTGGGGGTTTGATTGTAATTCTTGCTTTTTATTGATCTTGTTGTCCCTGGGATAGGGCCATTTGAATCAGCTTCACCCGTGGTGATCTTTCCTATTAAAGAGCCATCATACATGAACAGTGTGTGTAAATTTGCAGTAAGACTTCTGTATCTTGTTAGATTTTGTATTCATTTGCTCAAATTTGTTCTAAAGCTATTTATTTAACTCGCATAATAGGAAACTATGTATTTTGTGACCACTGCAATAAGCGTGTTGCTAAGAAGACATTCCATGAGCATAGGCGGATGGGGCAAATGAGAAGCACATCTTTGCAGACTGACCTTTCTAAGGAACATTTTGTTACTGGTCACAGCTCGACTCAGTTGGATAGTGGAGATAGTGTGCAATCAGTAGTGGCAGGTCTTGATGATGAAAACTGCACATATAGCAGTGATGAGCAAGAGGGGTCAGCTCTGTTTGATGAGGAGG
>NC_090893.1:705162-725162 GCF_036669925.1 Montipora capricornis | reverse complement strand
TTTTTTTCCTCGATCCAGCTCTCTCAAGAACTTAAAGTCAGTAATGGCAGACCATTAAATAGGAAAATTCCAGTGAAAATGAACAGGTGTCTTTTTTAAATCAAGACTTAAAACGTTAGTTGACATAGTTTTGAAATTCAAGGGAAAATAAGATTGATTTTTTGACCACAGGTGCACTTAAATCTTTGGACAAATTCCAGAACGTAATGTATTACAGTCAACAATTGAGAGGAGCGAATCCTGAAGGGAACTGAAACTATTTTTTGGGAGAATATCGCAAAATGCAAAGATTTAGACTAGACTTCTTTTTAGGAAAGATTTTTACATGTAGTAATAGCTATTAGTTTTTTATCATATTTTATGTTCAATTGTACTGTCTATAATTTATGATGTCACAGAATGTTTAAAGTAGAGCACACTGTACATGTATATAAATGGACACATCGATTAATAAAATAAAGTGGCACTTAAGTTGTATAATTATTCAAAAGGGATTGTATTTAATTTTTTTCACTGCTTTGTTATAAGAATAAGTACATGTCAGATTCAGAATATAGGCCACTTCGGAAAATACCATAATACTCTTTGTTTGTCCTCACAAATTCTGCATAAGCATTGTTTTTGTTTTCTCTTGGGACCATTGTAAGTCCCAAGAGAAACTGGAGACAATGCTTATGCAAAATGTGGGGGGACAAACAAAGTATTATTGGTATCTTCCGAAGTGGCCCATTAAGTTAGGTAAGAGGATTGAGAAATTTCTCGAAGCAGAGAAAGGTAAAATTGAAACAATCCTTGTTAGTTCATTAGGTCCTAATTTAACCTACATGTACATGTAGTGCTCCCAATAGTCGTTTCTAAATGCATGGATTAAATGAAATGATTTACTTTGAGCCAAGTGGGACTTGCAAAAGAGTAATGGTTTAGTTCAGGGGACTCAATTTATCATGGTAATTTGAGCCAAGTAGGTCATTTTAGAGCAACCGGCTCGCCTTGACTTGTCCCCAGTCTTTCATAAAATACAAAATAGTAGGATGACGCTCCTTTATTCCCATCATCCCCTCCCTCTTGCAATTTTTGGATTGGAGCAACTTATCCATTGAGGTACTAAATCGCAAGTGATCCCAATGGGTCGTTTTATTCAACTGGTTCATTTGAGCCAAACAGGAGTCAATGATTTTTACAATAACTGCAGAGATTCTTGCATGCTCATTGGCCAATTTTCATTGTCAATAAGAGGACAGACACATGGATCACCATTGGGCGTGCATTTTGAAAACTGCGCCAAACTGTTTACAGTTTTAGCGCTGTTCGTTCTCGAGAATAAGCGACAAATTGCATCCAAACGAGACTACTTTAAAGACAATCATCAAAATCGTTTTTAAGATGACTTTTAATAGCCCTTTTCTCGGCTAGTTTTTCTCATTTGCATTACAATGCAATCTAACGTGGGTGTGAGGCAATTTCGGGTCAAAACTACAAAATAGCCCGAAATTGCGGCGGCGAATTGGCAGTGTCTGTTTCCTACAAAACAAACCACTTCACAGCTTTCTGATGTTCTGATAAGTAGCTTTAGTCATATTTGCAAGTGATACTTTGAAGAAATCAACAAAACTTATGTTACCTTTGGAAAAAACAGCAAAGAAAATTACCGAGCAACCAACACCCACAACTGCAAAGCACATAAAAATATGGGGATCTTTTACCGCTTTGATTTGGGCGTGCGGGCATTGCGATACGAACCCGATGTCGAGGCATGACAGATTCACAACCACATCAGATCAAGGGTGTTGTGCCTGTCGGCAAGCCAGTCCAAGGTGAAATTTGAATGGATGAAATCACATGGCATCACGACTGATACCCGCGAAACATATACGGGCTAGGGGACATTCGTAAAACAACACGATTAAAATGTGTCCTTCGTTGGAACGCAAAAAGTAATATTCTTCCGGTTAACGAACGTCTACACAGTCATGCTCCTGCAATATGCCCATACACTTCAATTTTTAGCTAAGATATCCGAACAGATCAAATTCTTCTAGCATTACAAGGCTTTTGGCTTAATTTGCACGCTGGATGCCCTTGATATTGGATAAAAAATTTCCAGTTATACGTCACGGTTGTGCAAGCCATGAATACTCTAGAATTCTATACCTTTGCCGTCAAGATCACGTATTCAAGGATAAACGTATACACGCGCAGATTGCACATGTTTTGAATTCATAGCGTAAATTTTGCTTCCAGGAGAATGGTATGCACCTCAACTGTTACCTTCTTTCACAAAACTCGTTTAACGAAGGGTTCGCCATCATACTCTAGGGGCACGACAGATGTGTGGTATACTTTAACGAAAATCCAAGAATGATTATCAACGGAGCGTATTCCACCATATTCGATTCGAATATTTCAGGTGTACGTCACGTATCGTGTGTGCCTTGAATACTTTAGGACTATATTGCGCCACAATCACATATTCGAGTCTAGAATACTGAAGAATATTTTCGTCTTCACGCAGTGTAGTTCCTCAATACAAAGCAACAAGATGGATGACGAGAAAGGGTCCAGCGCACATGTCTTCATGGAAGCCACAGCCATCTTCCTTACAGCCTCCTCAGAGAGAGATTGAAACTCTGATAGCGTGACAACGTCATCAGTACTCGATGAACCGTGAGGCTCATACTCAGTAGAAACCGCATGAGGGACCGTTTCACCGGCTAACTTTGATCTTATAGCAACTACTTTATGGATGAAGTATTCACCCATCTCATTTGCGAGAACAGAGGCATTAGTATGTGGTGGAAGAGACTTGTCCTCTTGCAGATTTAATAGACTCTTACTAGCCCGGAACAGCTTTGATTGGTCCGAACTGTTCTTGTCAATAAATTGCCTGTAATGAGTACACCTAGGTTCGTTCATCAGATGTACAACATAATTCCGCTTAACTTTGAATACTACAAGATCTGATGGGAGTCTAGTTTTCCTCCATCTTCTCTCGGCCTTCCTCCTGTCCCTTCGAGCCTGAATTATGTTATCATTAAACCATGGGCGCCTGGGCCGAGTAATGACATGACGAGAACAAACCGGCGCGTGTTCATCTAATAGCAATTTTAAAGTCGTGTTATAACAATCGAGCAGCATGTTCAAATCATCAGGTGGGTCTTGATGGAGCTGGGAGTTACAAAGAGCTTCTCTCAATTTGGTTATGTCAATTGATTTGAGTTTCCTGTATTCAGCATGCTTCATTCTTGGCGCAGGCTTTATCACGCTTAGCTTACATATCACGGTAACATGGTGAGAGAAATATCTCTCCGGAAGGGGCTCACCATCCACAATATCATCGGCCTGCCGTGTGATAATTAAATCCAAGGTGTGGCCATGTATGTGAGTGGGTCGTTTAACATGTTGGACCAGACCCATAGAGTTCAACAGGTCTTTGAGCCGGATGGTGTCAGCATCTGACGGAACGTTCATGTGTGTAATAAAGTCGCCACATATTAACAGTAAGTCATTACACATAAATAATGACTCGAGATAGTCCGAGAATTCATGAAAGAAAACACTCGTATTCATGGAATGATCCGCAGAGTATGTTGGTCTATACACCATGACAACTCGCAGACGAACAGTTTTGAACTCCACAAGCCATTCCCACACTTCAAAAGAAGACCGATCGGCTGAAAACACTTTGTTTACATCAAGACAGTCAAGATATAATAACGCAGTCCAGCCACCCCTACGAATAACTGGAATAGAGTGAGCTCCCTTAAAATCGCAGAATCAAGATCATTGAGCCAGGACTCGCATATCGTAAACAACTCAACTATCAGATCACATACCAGGTCCACAAAAGCCGATGATTTGTTCCTTAATTATCTTGCATTCAAACTACATAACTGAAAGGCCCTGTTGTCCAGGTTACCAAAGATGGCATTACGCTCAACACTTATAAGTGTGTCACGTGGTGGCTTCCTGCACGGATGAGCGCGGCTCTCAATTCGCGATGAAACAATGGAGGTTATGTGAGCATTTCCTGTGGGGCCCGGATTAAGTTTAAATACCAAATCACCAACGTCCAATACAATATGAAAAGTCGCCACTGAATAGGCCATTTCCGAGTTCTTGCCTGGCTCCTCTTCAAAGCGAGGCCAAGTGTGAAGTTTTTGTTATGGAAATTAGTAGTCATTCTTATGTAACAAAACCTTCCCACTTAGACTCGCTTTGAAGAGGAGGTAGGCATGAATGTTCAGTGGTCCATTAAGCGAAGATTAGTTGGCGCAAACAATGGAGAAAATGTTTGCATGCCAAGGCCGTGAACACAATTCTCTGTAACAACGCCCCCGTTATGAATAAAATCCAAGTTTTCACTGAATTGACCGAATGCAAAAATGGCCGCCAACAAATTATTCTTTTCTCTTTCTGTTAATTAGCGTAACTAGCCTCGTTTTGCAGCCCAAATTCTTTCAATTTTACGCGTGTGAACGAGGCTAGTTAGGCTAATTAACACAAAGACAAACTGAGAATAATTTGTTGGCGGCCATTTTGGTATTCGGTCAATAGCCAGGTTGAAGATGTTGGAAGCCAGAAATCTCTTGAAAATTGCCATATCTCATACCCAATTACATTTCCATCACTTGACGATGGCTTTAGACATCCGCTCGAAGAGTTCTTTGAACAAATAAGAGCCCCAGTTAGGAATAAAATGACTGAAATCACGGAGCTCATTTGTAAATGCAGAAAGTTTCATTCTGGCATGCTGATTACCTTTCAGAAATAAAAAATGGGGGTGACCGAGTTCGTTTTTGAGATATGAGTAGCTGTTGCCACGGTAACTTTTTACGTCAGAAAAATGACCGACTCTTTTTCAGCAATAATTGGTGTTTGATATGGTACCATAACATTGCTGTTTGAGCCACCTCAAGTGTAAATTATGCCAATGAATAGCAAAGAAGGAATACAATCAATTTATCACTTGCTTGTGATAAATTTAATGTGATAAATTTAATGTAAATAAGGATACATTTTTATAATTAATTTTATAACATATTGTCATGATATTTTATATTATTTGTGTTACATTGAGGCAGTTTATTTTTATAACGAATCTTTGTATTCTGTGTAAACTGACTTAATTATTTAGATCTTGTATTTTTACATTTTTTATTTATTTAAATTGTTTATTTATCTTCAATTTGTAGTATGCAAAGATCTGTATAATTAAAGTTGAATAAATAAATAAATAAATATTAAATAAATATGAGAACAACAGGTCAAATATTTTTCTTCTTTTTCTTACCACTTATGCGTCATAAAAAATTTGCATATCGTTATTATATAATTGAGACCTATAGCAAAACGACTAAACATACCTTTCAGTTTCACTGCGCAACAGATACGAGAGAAATGTACGATTAGGTTTACTTTGGACGTTTAGGCCGCACACAGTCGTAACATTACGAAGATGAATATTGGAAAAAGCTACATCTATTGCGCGGACATAAATTGACTAAACACATTTCAATCACAATACAGCAAGGAAAGGATATCCAATACACAAAGAAGCGGCATTGCCGGATACGAAAACCAAAAACCCTGTGGGAAAAAAATGGAAACGTATCCTCCCCGAACCAAATTCATTGCTTCAAATACTTTCGGACGTCATGGCGGCCATGTTGGTATACTGAACAATAGCAAAAACGTCTTTTGGGAATTTGGCTCAATTATTATTATTATTATTATTATTATTATTATTATTACCCTTAGCTTGATCTTTTCCAAAATTATTACGCCTCCTATTGGTGGATAGCGCATTTTTGTAATAATATTTCGAGAACACGTGATACATTCCAGGGTTATTATTGGTTGAGAAATTTGTGTCTTTTTACCCCTTGACCCATAACAAAAAAAATACACAAACACCGTCACTTGTCAAAGTTCATGCTGTCGCACCCCACCCCTCGATAACCCATAGATGTCACGCGTGACACGTGTGGGTGAGTCTTTGTTGCCGTGGTAACAAACCCTTGGATCCATTACCCCCGTCTCTATTTTTCCTTTGTCTACCCCCTCTAAAATGTTCAGTAAATCTATTATCAGTGTCACGCGTGACGATCGTAGGCGGAGCTTGTAACTCGTGATTTTTATGTTTGTTTGTATCCTCTAGGGTTGCCCCTCCCCATTTGAAAGTGCACACAACAGAAGGCAGTGAAAAGACTGTGCTCGCACTCAAGATCCCTTCTCGAAATAACCCATACTTGACATATAGAATTTCAAGACACGTAGCGCACTTCGAATCGGGCTATACTATGTAAAAATGTACTGTTTACAAGATAGAGGTAAACTCTGAAGGGAAGACGAAAGCTTCCATCCTTACTCTTTCTGAGATGTTTCACCGTCGCTTTTGCGTTTAAATCTAGAAAGAAGGCAAATATAGTCGCGATCCTTTGACGTCATGTCAACGAACCCTAAAAAAAATCAAAACAGCGGAAGAAGGGCAAAAGGATTATCACTGCCGTGTGATGACATCATACCACGGGGATATCTTTTGGTTAAAAATAAGACAACGGAAGAAGGGAGAAAATTAAACGTCAGCATTTGACATCATATCAACGAGATCACATCCTCAAATAGGAAAAAACACTTGTGTGCGTAACCGATGACTCAGAACGTTCCCCAAAAACTGGGAATAAAAACTCAAAAAGGGAATGTCCCGTAAAACTAAGCAAGACTGTATAAAAACAGCAGTGCGATCTCTCGACCTCAATCAAGTTTCAAGAAGCCTTCCGGTAAGAATTACATCGGATTCACGAAAAATGGACGAAAAATGCACTGTTGAAATTATCGCCCCAAAATCAGAGAACGATGTTTTACGCAAGACAATTGCGTATCTATACGAACAACATAAACAATGGAGTGAACGAAACAAGGGACTCGTATGTCTCGCGAATCAATTACACGACACCATTCAAGAAGTCGCGTCTCTAGAGGCCCAAAATCGACGACTGGAAGAGAGTCTTGCTAGAGCCGAAAATAGAATCGCGCAGTTGAGTTTGATGGCAAGTAACGGAAATTCTTCTCAGGGAGCCATTGTGACGCCTGGAGTGTCAAAAAAGATCTTAGAGTGTCTCAGCCGAGAAAATACAAGGCTTAAAGGGGTCATACGGCAAATGACGGCCAGAGCTTCGGGGGACGCGATCGATTTGGCAACAGAAAATTGCGATCTACACGACGTCATCATGAAATTAAGGGATGATAGAGATGGAAAAAGGCAGAAGATACAGGAACTCGAGAAAATATTGCATAATATTCAAGACGAAAATGTAGATGGTTTAAAGCATCAAAATGTGCGTTTGGTGCACGAAGTCACAGAGCTATCGAGAAAGCTGGACGTCAAGCAAGTATTTTGCGAAACCATCGTCACCGAAAACGAGACTCTAAAAAGAACAATGCAATCGTCAGAGGGCGAAAAGATGGTCTACGTGCGCGAGGTAAAGTCAGTAATCGGGAAATCTCTGGCAGCGCGAGAGGTCATGAGTCAAGTTTGGGACGAAGAGGGCAACGGTTCTAACGAAGAAAGCGACAATGATGACTTGGAAGAAAATAGCAAAACACTTGGAGGTGAAGATGTGGAAAAACGGATAGGGAAAGAGAAAGGTTTGCGAATGGAAAGCGGGTTACACCAACAGGTCCGAGACTTGCAAAGACGTGTTGAACACCAACACGATCTCGAAGCTGAAAAAGTGAATACGCTGACGGCGGAAATCGAACAAGCTAAACAAGAGAGAAACGCCCTGCAACAAGAAAAAGAACAGCTACAAGAGCAGACAAATCAGATCGAACAAATTATCAGGGACCGTGACGCGGAGGTAAAAAATCTCAAAGGAGAAGTGAATGGTTTGCGTACGAGCCTTTCCAAAGCTATTAATGCGGGTGAGGTCTTACAGAAAGAATTGGATGAATCGCGAGATGAAAATAAGTTAATGCAAGAAGCTCTCATAACTTACGAGAGGGATTTTAAAAGAGAATGCGACGAAAAAAGAGATACCATGCATCAACTACAAGAAATGAAGGCAAGACTACAACACGAAATGGACAAACATGCAGAACTGAACGGGCGATACAGAGAATTGATGCGACGAGTATCGTCTTCGCTCGGCGCTTGTCGAGCTCGAGTATGTCCCAACGAGACTTCCCTACCGGATACACCCCAGCCCCCGAGGCGTTCGGTTCGACCAGTTAACGAATTGAAATGCCCCGTTTGCCACCGAATGTTTCCTCATTATTTGTTAGAGGATCACATGAGAGATTGCTCTGACGAATAAAATACGAGTTTTTTGAATGTAATCTAGAACTATGATACATTAAACAAATGTCTACTCGATCATTCATGATGTCTTTATATGTAAAAGTAGAGATGACGGTTTTTGATTGGTTCGTTTTGGTCGGGGTTATCTTAAGCCTCGTAACGGATCCCTGTATGACACTCGAACCAATAGAAAGGATATATAGAGAGATCGAAGAAGGTGCGGTCAAACTCCAGTGTTTCATTAGCAATCCTTCACCAAACGAAGAACAGAGCAATTCGTCGGCCCGAAGCATTGTTAAAATTACGGGGTTCGTATCCAGTCTCTCTTTCGGTGTACAAGGCATTGCATTAGAGACAAAAATGCAACCTGGCGATGGGCGCGCACGTTGCAACTCGACGGTGAAAGTTATTCACTTGCCGATCATCACCCTGAACAAGTTTATCCAAGAGACATTTCAAGAACGTGTGACTGCACTGATATGTACAGTAAGGGGCGAGAATATGGTTTCCGGGATAGCGACATTCGAGTTTTATTTGGATGACATGTTCTTGCAGAGAAAACAAAGAAAGTATTCTAATGGTACGGCTAGCAGTGCTATCCATAGTAAATTCGAGGGTCGATACTGGCGGTGTAAGGGTAGAGTGTGGATGAATTCTAGAAATGGATCACTGAACTCGCGTCGTTCCTGGACACTTTCCGCAGCTCTTGGTACTAAACCGCCCAAAAAGCGATCATGCGAGGACAAGGGCGATTTTTCGAGTACCACCCCAGTCTATGGGGTGACTCGAGTAGCGCGCACTGTCACGGCCACGTTTACAACCACAGAGGTAGCAAAAAACTGTCTCGAGCAAAAAAATCGCCCTATTGTGATACACTATAGCCATTCTTCTGTATACGTTCGCCGATGGTATGCAAAAACGATGGTTGTTGGACTCGGTCTCCTCGCCGTGCGATTGGCGATTGACAATCTATCTAGTCGAGGGTAGTAATTAAAATAAAAAACAGGTCGAATTGATTATCGTTTGCGATTTTATTGACTGTTTTGTACAATTGAACGACCAGAGACTATTAAAGAGATATTTCGATGGATTATTTTACAGTCATTTTATTCCACTCGTATATACAATGCTAACAAACATTCTTTATATCTCGTGGGTCGTGATTGCGATAGCTTGGGTGAGAACCCAGTCGTTGAAATGCGAAGAACATTCGTGTGCAGGTCACATGAAGGACTTTTTGACGATCGATGGTAGCACTGCCACGACCACAACCATCTGGATAGCTCCAGACGACGTATTCATTTCTCGTGTACCGAATCGAAATGCCATCTCGTGTCCGACAAGTAATCTCAGGGCTGTCGTCAATCGCGCGCTCAAGTTGACGCTACGCCAAGTTACACTTCGCCCGTTTTGTCTCGAGGGACTCGTGCTGTCCAAAACACCTCTCTCTGTGTTAATCGATACAGAAGAGCCCACGTACTGTGCGTTGCTTTTTTCGTCAACCGACAAACTTCAAGTGCGGGATATCACCTTTGACAACGGGGAATGCATCAATACGACTAGATCTACTACATCTAGTCCCATAGCCGACTACCACGCTGCCATCGTATTGAGACCTCGTTCGTCGCGCCTCGATTCTGATACGAGAATGCTAAACTTGACGTTCGCGACAAGAGCTCCATCTGTTGCCGTACTCTTGTCGCCACCGACGTGGGATAAAACGTTAGAGTTAAACGATCCGTCGTTTACGGGTTTTCGCGGAAGCACAGAGAAAACACACTTCGTTGCTTTGTTGGTAACAGGTTTAATGACGCTCACCGATTTTCACAACGTACCGACAATCGTCTTACCAGACCCAGTTGCCGGAGCATCTCAATCTAAAGAGATCGTTTCGACGGTCAACCTTTGGCGATACTTAGATGCTCGAGTCTTGACGAGATTGCGTCGAGCAAGCTACGACCAAGAACTGACCGCGTATACTTGTCCGTCGACGCAATGTCCAGATGCGCACTCTACAACCTTAATTGCTCTCGCCTTTAGTTTAGTCGCACTTTTGACAATCTGTATTATCGTCTTACTCGTTCACTCGTGCCGTTCTGTGGAAGCACAAGATCTTGCTCCTTATCGCATACAGGATCATCATACAGAGCCAACATCGTGAGCCATTTTTTTTTTGTAAGTCAAATTCGAAAGGCCAATCGCGACATTTGTCTTTTTGTAATTTACGATCTAATTTGCAAGCTTCTTCAATAAATAACTTCAATACACGTACACCCCTCTTTTCGCGCATCATCATTCCATCTGCCATCTGCCACCAATTGATTTTCCCAGAACCTATAACCCCTGTCATGATCCAACAATTTCCAACGGTCACGTGAATGATACTACCGTTTTCGACCATGGTCTCGATGGCACCCGCCCTAATGACCTCCTCTTTGTCTATCCTTCTACGTTTTGTGCTTGGAGTGTGGCAATACCTATGGTGACGGTCTGGGTGAACGCAAGCCTTGACTAGATCGCTGGTTTCCGAGTCATATACTTCCTTCAGGTAATCGAAAAAATAAAGATATAAAGTGTACAGATTCTGGAGACGTATTTCGATTGCCGAACACGAGGCTTTGAATTTTATCTTATCCTCGGAATTTCTCGATTCTGGTGTCACCCTCTCGTGCAAATCAATAAAAAACGACGAATTCCAGGCGGGATTGCGTTCTAAGATATGACAGAGTACGCACAGTTTATCATCAAACCTCTCACAAGTAGATACTTTATTTAGCATATCCCAGTCCGTTGGTGTATCAAGAAATAATGTCAGAGCGTAAACGATACAGATTCCAAGACCGTACACATCATCAACTGGACCCAACATCAACCCTTCGGGAAAATCATACGACTCGTTTGCCACTAAGGCAATGACGGCCATTGGATCACGAAAACCAGAAATGTTGTACGCAAAGTCGAGCGTCGCTTCTTTCGAGTCCGGTGTTGGCATGTGAAATTGGTCAGACACCACACCAGTCCTAGGATCGACCCAAAAGTCTCGTTTGTCAGGGTGCCGAGTCCATTTCTTTTCATCTCGCAAAACGACACTCCTTCCGAAATCGATTAATCTGGCCTTCGGCCGCCCACGATCATCGATCTTTACGCATATGTTGGAAGGGTGGATGTCGCCGTGTAAGATTCCAAGGTTGTGCAAGTATTTCAACGCCGATAATAACGGAATAAATAACACCTCGATCGGATCAAAAAGCAACCGACATCGAAACCACGTCAACAAATCTTTTCCGGCATCCTCAAACGTCATTTCCGTTACAAACTTTAGCCGCTTTTCATCGTCGTGTGATACAGATATCTTTTTTAATAACGGGACGCAAACTTGGTCCAGCACTCGAGTCACGCGATGGTACGCAATATATTCTCTGTTGATATTAGGACACTGATCTCTGGTAGGTATCTTGACTGCACATCCATCTGCAAGTTTTACAACACCGTAACTCCCTTTCAGTTGATTCATTTTCATAAAATCTGAGCAACAAATGAATAGAAGCCGTGCAACTTAATATATTCTTTCGTTTTTTCTCTCGCATAAAATGGAAACGAAACAATCTGACACATTCAACCGTATTTTTTTTTCGATCTTTATTTTCGCGTCACAGTATAAATACAAATAACATCATCGGATTCTCTATTTCATCTCCTTACACGATATCGTACCTAGTCAATGCATCGAGCCACTTGCGCTTTTGTAAAGGAAAATCGAAAACCCACTGACAATAGTCTGTACTTTGTAATTTTTTATCTAACGCGGTAACTGTTACAATAAATGACATCATGACCCTTTTACCCCTCTCTTTGCCCATTTTTAATTCATTTGCTGTGTACCACCACTCTACTCGACCTGAACTCACGACTCCCGTCATTACCCAACAATGTCCAACCATTACATGAACAACCTTGCCATCGTGGACCGAGGTACTGATGCGTCCTTCCTCGTCGGTTGTGTCGTCAAATCTTCCACGCTTCCTCCTGTCTCCTCCGTGGCAATATCGACGACAACGATCAGGATGAACACAAGCTTTGACGAGTTGGCTAGTGTTTAAATCGTATACTTCTTTCAAATGGTCAAAGAATCCTGAATATACTGTAGTCAAAGTTCGAAGACGTTTTTCAATCTTACGAAGCAATGGATCTGAAAGACTCGTCGAGAATAACTTTAGTTTCTGATCTAAATCGACAAGAAGGGACGAATCCCAAGCGGGATTGTGTTTGAGGATGCTACAGAGTATACATAATTTGTACTCAAAGGTAGCTCCGGAAAACAACTCGTTTAGTATTCCAGATTCGTCTAATAAATCAAAGAATAACGTTAGAATACGAACGACACACATCCCTAGACCGTATATGTCATCAGCAGGACCCAAAGTCACGCCTGTAGGATATTTTTTCGATTCGTTTGCCACTAGAACCAAAACACTCATTGGATCGCGATAATCGGGGACGTTGTACATGTAATCTGTGGTCGCTTCCTCTGAAGTCAGCGAAGGCGAATGGAATTGGTTGCTTACGATTCCAGTTATGGGATCCACCCATAATTTTTCGTCGAGAGGATGACGTTTCCACTGAACACTGTCCCGAACAACGACACTCCTTCCGAAATCGATTAACTTAGCCGTTAATTCTCCATCTTTATTTAGACTCACGCATATGTTACCAAGGTGGATATCACCGTGCAAGATCCCGAACTCGTGTAATTCATCTATGGTCGGCAACAACGTTTTCAGCAAAACCTTAATCGGATCAAAGAGCCATCCAGATTTGCACCACCGAAAAAGGTCGGTGCCGACATCTTCGAACCACAATTCACATACAAATATTGGTTTTCTTTCATCTTCGTCATCGTATACGTATATTTCGTCCAGACGGGCAATATTAAGGTCGTTAAGTCGCGGCTTCAAACGCCGGAAGGCAATGGCCTCTCTGTTAGTATTCGCACACTCAAAATACTTGGGCTTTTTGAGTATTTTTCCATTTTTTACCTCTACGATACCGTAACGTCCTTTACGTGTTTCCATTCTCACGAGATCTAAACAGACCATGACGTTTAAAAATATTGTCGATATATTCTCTCACTTTTGGTGCCACATAAAACGGATACGTGGCAAATCGCGTCAGATATAACCCCAGGGGCTGTGGTCCATCATCTTCGCACCACAATGTCGCCTTAGGAGTAACCATCACTGTTTTCTGTTTATCGGGGTCGTCCATGCCACTCGAACGTAACCGAGACAACGCCACCAACAATGCCTGTATGACAGTAAACTCGTGAATGGCAGCGACATTGGGATGAATGATGGCCGTGTTTAAGGTACAACCTTGCATGGCATGCACTGTCATCCCCAATGCCGTCTTGATATTATAATATGAATACGTCAGTTTGGCAATCGGGCGATTCGGGTTAGGTCGTAGACGTCCAGATTGTATCATGCGACGTTCGTATGATGTATAATCGTCAAGGTAGATGGTATCGGAAGAGGACGTTAAGGTGTATTCATTTCCATTCATCAATTGAATAACAGGGTGTTCACCTCGGTTGGACAGACCTTTTAATTTACCAATGGCACCGTTCGCCACTCCCTCTAAAATGTCTCTGTTATCTAGAAATCGTACTGGACAGTCGACAAAAAAGCAAGTGTCACAATTCTTGGTCGTTTTGCAGATAAAATCTGCAACCTTTTTCTCTACCTTTTCTTTACCGTAAACCAAATATATTTTTTCTTTACTTGGTTCGTACTTTTCTTTACCATTCAATCTGATGATTTTCTTGTGGTCTATCTCTTTTAAAACTCGTTCAGTGTATTGGGCGATGTCTCTGTTACTCGTAAAAATTCGCGGAACGAATGGCATCACGTACGGGTTCATGGCCAGCACTTTTCCATCGGACCCATCGGTAGATTTTAGTACACACTTTCTGAGCAACGACACGTCATCATCCGACAAACTGTTCATGGCCATGCGATCAAGGAGTGCCCCATACTCGATATCCCCTTCTTGGCGAATATTCGTTGTTAACAACAAAACGCGATCGATCCATCCACCCTTAGAAGTTTTGGTGGTCCACTTTCTGTTTTCAAACAGATACACGGGATTTTGGCGAGTGCCGCTACCAACAGGGGGCAATTGTTGAAAATCACCGACAAATACCATTACGATACCACCAAATGGCAAATGGCGATATATGGTGTCTCGCCAAAACTTTGCGATTCCATCTAAAATCTCCACCATGATTCCACTCACCATGGAAACTTCATCGAGAATCAAAACGTCTGCATATGCAATCGCGGGAACACCCATACAAGCTGCACTGTGGTTGTTATTAAAAAACCTTCTGCGATCGGCATCGTGACGTTTGATGTAAAAGGACATAAAACTTTGACTTGCACCGCTACCTTCTCCGATCGTCTTCATGTGATCATTTTCGACCTTCTTCAAACCAAAAGCGCTGTGCACCGTGGTCGGGGCAAGAGTGTCCAGTAATTCATTCGGTATGAGTTCCCGCTCAACGGCCTTTGTGAGCTGATTCACAGCGTCGTCTCTTATGTTCACTACAGCAGCACCCGTAGAACCCGTGACGATCAACTTGGTACCTTTGTCGTACAGTTTTTTAATTACTCGATTCATACAAGTGGACTTGCCCCGGCCAGGAGATCCAGTGACGAAAACGTTTTTACCTTCCTCTACCCAACGCACTACTTTATCTACGTACAATTGATCAAAGTGTTCTTTTACGTATGCCGCGTCCAGCACCTCTTGATCGTCTTCGTCCTCGGGTTCCGAGCAAACGTCGAAATCATCAGATTCTTCTTTCGGGAAATCTTGCTCCCAGTTCCAATCATCCCACTTGTCGTCCCACTTTAGTATTTTATTGGCCGCTTCTATTTCGATTGTATAGTCTGGATCTGGAGAAGAACGCTTCATCGTCGTGCGTACTCTATTGCCTTGAGCAACAGACAATGCAAATTATATCGTGTAAAGAAGTGATCTCTGTAATACTCTACAGGAAAAACAAATTCGTTGTCACAGGGTCTATGTTCGCATCGTTGCACTATGACAATAGGTTGATACCCAGACACTTCGAGCGCATGAAATGTTTTTGCGAAAACTGGTTTGAAATTGTGATCTTCAAAGAGCGACCAATCGACAATCAACGCAATGCCTCCCAGATGCCTTTGTTCCTGACGGCTTCGTTTAAAACGAATCGAAGAGCCGTTTTTAGAGACTCCGTGTCTGTCTTCTGAGAGTATAGCGGCCATTCGATGACCACTAACTCCGTTAGATATTCTCTTAATTTTCGATGCCGGATTGGTACGATCCCGTGTTGTTCTTCTCGTACACGTATCCCCCTTTTCACACTGGCTATATCATTTGGTTCCAGCGTACAAAGGGCGTCATAAACGTCATTCCCATGAACGACCAATACGTACATTCGAGGTGTACCAGAGAGAGCCCTTACGATGTTCGCTGCTACTCTGTTTATCCATCGCTGTATCAACCTACCAGTATCTCTCATTAACTTAGCCATCCCGTTTTTATTTATCAAACGAATGACTCATGGCAATTAAACAAGATCACAGCCTGCACGTCAATGCATTAAACGTTCTTCGGGAGCACCTCGAGGAGGTAAACTCTTACCTTTCATCCACTTCCGAAACACTGAAACGAAATAAGCGCATAGCCGTTTGTGGCACGATTAGCGAGTTAAAGAGTACACACGATGTAACGGTACACCCTAACGATGGCATATACCTTTGGGAAGTTTCCTTACCGCCCATTAAAGACCCAAAACATCCTTCGTACCAAGCCCACGATAAAAATATACGTCAACACTTAAACGATGTGCAACGACACCAAAAGACCAGACAACTTCTTAGGGATGACTCCGATCGGTGGTCAAACACAAGCGACGACACAAAACACAAAGTCCACAAATGGTTAAATTCTGATCGTTCTAGTGCTGATGTTGACGTGAAAAATGTAATCCACGTCGTCTCCCGGGCACTTGCATCTTGAAAATCGATTCGGATATGTTTTCATTGTTCGCATTGACGTTGGTGACTGCCGGTTTAGGAGTTTATTATCGAGACTCTTGTCAGGTTCCCTATGGTTGTCTTGGACGTTCTGGTCTCTTGTTGTACGTGGTGTGCAACAAATCTATGTGTCCTGTGAATCACACGGCCATCGACCTCAGAGAATGCAAAAATACAACCGGACCAGCTAACGAGTCAGACACTTGGCTCGATTCTGGATGTGCTTTGCTGGGAGGAGGATGTACTCGGCGATTTGTCAAGTCTTCCAGAGACGACCCCTGGTGTGTACCCGTGGAACTAGACAGTGACGGACGGTATGCTCCTGTCGTGCGTGTGAACACTACCCGTTGCCGAATTGAATGCGATCAAGATTATGGTGTCTTGAACAAAAATGGGACCATGTCTTGCGCTTGCCCGCCACCTTCTCCACAAACGGCCGCGAAACAGGCTTGCGAATCCAACATCACAGACAAGGTTCCCGATAACGCGAATCTTTTTTTTGTCAGTCGCCCTTACCTTGTAACTCGACTAGTTGTTCGTGTATCCCTCAAGATGGAGTCATGGCCATTACAATAGATTTGAAAACGGGAAAGCGAAACGTCCGCGCCGCATATGACATTTTGGAACTCTTTCCCGTTTCGTCCTCAACCAAAGGAGGAAAATGCCCTATCGGATGGCACCACAAGAAGGCTGATGGATATGGAGTAATGGCATTAGCGAATGGGTTCCGGTTCTTTCGTCCCTCCTATGGCATGTTTTATCAACCCATTGGTCTTCCCGTAGCAACATGGCGACCGGACAGTTGTGTTTGCTTGGAAGATTGCCAAAGTAACTTTCCAAAGATCTTATGTGTGTTACCGGGGTGGCTTCGACAACCGATGAGATGCATTCCATCTTCTTATCTCGAGAAGCCTGTGGACATTACCAATAAGATACTGTCTGTGACTTGGAAGAATAAATCGATGGCTAAGATTGAAACGTCCAACAACTTTAATTGGACTTGCGTTTCCAATCACGATGAACATTGTCAAATTCCTTCAACTATACCACTGAAGTCGTCCCGGAGTGTCTTTGTCCTGAGTTCCTGTACCCCATCTCTATGCCCCTGTGGAGCCCGTCTGTTACCGTCTGTTCAAATACTACGATTCCAAAAGAATGGACGTAGGATTGTGCAGACTTTCTATGGGTGGGACTCGGAGTGTCTGGGCCTTGGCTCCATGTCAGGAAAGACCGATACCTGTCATTCGAATGCCACCATGAAGAATTTTGATTTTTTTCAAAAAAGGGCGTTTTCCCTGGGTTATCACTATTATACCGACCAGAAGTTTTTGCGTCCCTTGTCCGTAAAGCGCCCTCTACAAAGTGAGAATGCGTCTGTGTTTGATCAGTGTTTTAAGGAACGCCTTACCTACAGTGCCGTCTTGAGCCAGATCCAGACTTCAGCATTAAAAGGTGCGAAGCGCCTATAGAACCGACGGTGGAATAGGAGAAGGGATCGTATTGGCCAAGGACATCCCGAATTTGAGTTGTGATTCAGGCAAAGCTGGAAAGTCGAGCGTTATTTGGTGTAATGGCAATGATAACGTTATACAGCCAACATTGTAAAGGGCTTTCTTTTACGTATTGTAACGCTAATAACTTGTTGCGAATTTTAATAAAGATATGAATTACATCGACACGGTTGTCTCGATGTCTTCTTGCATGCATGCGGATTATATTTTCTATCCCTTAAAAAATTAAATATAGATTCGTGTTGGCAACATCCATAAAACACTCAATTTTTAACGAGTATGTTTTTGTTTGTTTATTGTTTTTTTTTTTGTTTTTTTTTCGGATGGGGAATCTTAAATAAATGATTAAAAAAAATATATATATATATATATATGCAGAGACCAGGTGATCTGTTGACGTGATTCGAGGACTGAGGAGAAAAGTTTTTTATGCCGTATCCCACAACCGCTCACGGCCTCGCTTTGGAATTCAACATGGCAGAGGCGAGGTTAGATCTCGTCGGTTCTACTTGAATATTCGTTCAGTAAGAGGAAACGTGGTAGACACGGAATGATCTGTCGAGTTTTGGCGTACGGAAGTAACGCAGAGAGTTTGGAAAACACACACGTAAGGCCGCGCGCAGTTATGGGGGGGGGGTCGGGGTGTGGGTGGCGGAGGGATCGGCGGTTAAAATTTTTTCTTCCGAGTCCTCCAAATTACGTCACCAGATCACCTGGGAGAGTGTACTATAAGTGAACTGTGAATATGAACAAAGAGTACAAATGCAAACAAGATGATAACTTTTGAATGCTGATTTTAATAAAGACAAAAAAAAGCAAATCTACATCGATTTTATCATCTTGCATCCCATACTGGGGAGCATCTACCGCTTGACTCTGTGCCTCTTGTATAATATGTTGTGCAGAAGAATCGTAAATTTTTCACCCGGTCCACAATAGACCAACCATTTATCCGTACAACTTGTACCACTTGGCAAAAGGGAACACTTTAGGCTGATAGTTCATCTGGGGTTTGTGTTGATACGTAACCCACGCCATTCTACCCCACATTTTTCACAGACCTCCCAACCTCGGGAACACACACTGCACACCAAATGATTCCAAGTGCCAAGATCGAGATGAATGCTGTGTCGCAAGACTGACAACGAAACGCAGCGTCTGTCACAAAGTGTGGATCGTGTTCTGACTCTGTCAATTCTTGCATGACTAGTTGCCAAGAGCGAATGGGTGCAGAGTGATCCATCGCGAGAATGGGTGGTGGCGCAACACGCAATCGATGGGCAGGGTACCTTGTAGCCAGCTCTACGATATCATAGTATTCGTGCCTTTCCCCGTGTCTGGTAATCAGACGAGTTGCTTCATATATTAGATCTAGAACGACCTTCGAAGTCGGTATCGAGGGCAAATAAAACCAAGAGTGGCTTCTGTCGGGAATACAGACAAACGCACAAGGGGGGCAAACATATTCGTTCGACGACTTGCCGTCCGATACCGATTGTTTAATTGCGATAACACTTCATCATAAGGTCGCAATAATGACTTTTCTTCCATTGGATTGGCGACAAAATTGTGCATATCGATCAAACGAGCAACCGCTTCTGAAGCGTATTTGTTCCTGCCGCGAGGATGGCAGACAAGGCCGTTTTTGTTAATCTTGTCAAAACGGACGAAGACACATCATCGAGAGAGGTGACGGCAACCCCACCGCAAGAATCGTGAACAATTTCGCCACACGCATCACCATCGCTCGACAGATATCCACATTCGTTTGCATCAGTGAACGAACCATTGCAGATGCTGCATTTTAGATCACCGATACATGCTCGAATCCAACGTTGCCTATATTGTTCAAATCCAGACTCAGACCGTTTCTCGCTGTTTCGTGTAGAGGCCTAGTCGTGACGGCCTACCTTTCAATTTCACCATCACGTTAGTCCTTGTCGACGACATAAGAACTCAAAGGTAACCGACCAGAACATAGTTGTTCAAAAAAAGTTTTCGTCATTTCAACGATCGATAAACGGCGTCTGTCGTTGAAAGACGTATCGTCGTTACGACAAACACAGTGCGTGACTCGACGGACCCACTGCATTTGCTTGGGGCAAA
>NC_090893.1:702882-705062 GCF_036669925.1 Montipora capricornis | reverse complement strand
AAGACGTGGAAAAGTTATTTTCATAGCTGAAAAAGTGCAAGAAGCAGAATTGCTAAATCCTATGGAATAGCATGGTCAACAAATATACATTGGCTTTGATTATGTCAACTTTACACAACAATAGTATTTACAAAATTATTATAACAAGTTGATAAGGGAATCAGAATGTGGGCCAACTAAACATGCTGTGGTTCCCTGGGGGCAATCAGAAGCACAATTAAAATACGGAGTGTACACTGACATGACAATACTTGCAGTCAATCGATGAGATGAGAGATAAAACCACAATACAACAATCTAATGGTTTCACTGTGAAAGTGAAGTACCACAGATATATATGTGGTATAATAATACTTCCCTTTAGGAAAATAGCTTTGGGTCAATGTATACTGGGGAAAGTCGTTGTCAGAAGATGATAATTAGGTTTAATTGATTGAAAATAAACATGCAATATAAACTATACATTACGGAAGACAGCGAACACACCTCCGTGACTAAATAGCTAGAACCAGGGCTTTCATTAACCTTAGCTCACTGGATTTTAAGGTAATCAAATCTCTGTGATGCTACGGGTGAAACTGTGTGCAATGGCTGTACCTTCGTACTCCATTTTGTTGTTGGCAGTTGTCGTACCAGATTCTCTCACCTTATTCTTTGCCGCCATTTTGAAAAAATTTGCATATTTGTCCATCCTCGATGGACAAATCTTGATCAGTGATCTGCTGAGTGCCAGGGTCTTCTCAAGATCCGCCGCCATATTGTAAGCCGAGAAGACCCTGGGAACGAGGTTGATATCATTAGGCAGGTACAAAAGTCGGACCGGATCAAAAAAAACATAAATTAAATGAAATTGAAACTTTTACTTATTGAAGGTTAAAATTCCAGTCAAAAATGGGCCAAATTAAGAAGGACTCGCGACGTTTCTCCGTGTCGTGCTGTGTAGTCTAGCCGCCATTTTGCTTTCTTAGTGCCAGTTCCTCTCGGACTCGTCTCGTGTTCATCCATTCCCGCCGCGTCAATCTCCACGATCATGGATCCAGGTGAAGGTAAAATCTAGGCCATCTTTGTAAGTGAATTTGTACCCGTCCACCAAATTGATATTTTAAGTATACATTTGCTTATTTTTCACAGCAAGCCTTTTTTTTGTGAGAAAGCGTAACAGAAATGGGTTATGACTGTAATTATCAATTTGGTGGACGGATACAAATTCACTGACAAAGAGTTTACCTTCACCTCGGTCCATGATGGTGGAGATTGACGCGGCGGGATTGGCGGGATCAGGGATGGATGAACACGAGACGAGTCCGAGAGGAACTGGCACTAAGAATGAAAATGGCGGCTGGACTACACTGCACGACACGGAGAAACGCCAAGAGTCTTTCTTAATTTGGCCCATTTTTGACTGGAATGTTAACCTTCAAATGGGTTAAATCTTTCAATTTCATTTCATTTTTGTTTTTTCTTGATCCAAGGCGATCCGAGTTGATCCGACCCGGACTGGCGGTCCGAGTTGATCCGGTCCGACTTTTGTACCTGCCCAGGAGCCCATCTGGAGCGTGCAACTTCCATACAGCGTCTGTGAAAAGGCGTTTTCACAAGTAGGTTTATTTTTAGACTAGCCTTCCCGCGAATTAGGTCAAAAAACAACGGCAGTTCCGGTTTCGGTAACCCTATGACATCAGCTTAATTTCTTGTAATTGGTCATCGGGCTGCTGTGGGAGTCTCATTAGCGGGAATTTCAATCTAAAAATAACCGTACTTATGAAAACGCTGTTGCACGAAAATAGGTAAGTTGCACGCTCCGGGTGATGGGCTCCTGACCTGCCTAATATCATTCCATTGAATTTATGCAAAAACTGACGTCAAATTTTTCCCCTTTTTTTGTACCACTACATTTCTCTTGGGTTAAAGAATCCTTAATGAGCAAATAAAAGATATTTTGTGCAAAACCTAGACTGAGAAAAATGATCTGCAGTCTAGGATCTGATCAGTCTAGGTTCCAGACCCCTAATGTTTACGATATATATTAGTTTTCAAAAATTGAAACGGTCACTTTTGAAATGTATGTTGACTAGCATACGAAACGTCAAGTTTTATAAAAATGCGTTGGAATACAATGTTTATCACCGCTGTTTCTGTTATTTTATTAATCAAGCTACGAAGGCCTAAGAACAACAGTT
>NC_090893.1:654007-675282 GCF_036669925.1 Montipora capricornis | reverse complement strand
GCTCTCCATATAGAGAGATCATGACTAAAGGGGCTATTTTCAGTTACTCATGGCCATTGGGCTTGCATTATGATTGGTTAAAGTTAGCATACTAATACTTTTAAAAAATAAAAAAGAACTGTCAGAAAACATTAGAAAATACAGTGAGAAATAGCTAGAAGGGTAAGGAATTTCGCCAAAAAAAGGAAAGACATCTGTTGCTTCCGAGAAGCGCATGCAGCACGTAATTATCAAGGCAGATCCACGTTGTAGTTGCTGTGGTCTATCCTGGTCTTGTTGTAACAGATTACTCCATGTGATAATAATGGATAAACTATTGTGTTTTAAGCAAGTGTAGATATCTCTTTTTATGACGAAACCTCTAATGCGACCCATAATAATAACTCTACTTACCACCTTTTTGCACGCATAGTTCATGGTTGAGTGCTTTCTTCCCAACCAGGACTGTGACTTGCAGACAAACTGAATTTGTGTTCGTCAAGGTCATCTGCGAGTTGCTTGTAGATTAAGATAACACAGTTAGTCCGGATACGGGGCGGTAATTTTTTGTATCGTCTTTTGCACGTGACTTGTGAAAAAGGGTCACCTTCACTTTTTTACCATGCTGCGAGGATCACAGTTTGTTATAGATAGCCAAATTAAAGATTATGGAGTATGTGGTAGCAAAACCATCGGCTCCTTCTTTAAGTAGCCGAGATGGACTCTGGTTAACCTTTCTTACTTTTAATTATTTGAGTGCCCTCCTGGTATTGATGATGATCGCTATAACGATAACGATAACGATAATGATAATGACTATGTTGATTATGATGGGCTGATAACATGATTGTGTTCGAATTCCTAACGTAGAGAACATTGTGGCTGGGAAGAGCACGACGCAATCCTCCATCTACAGTGACCAATACTCTAATGGCACATCAGACAAAGCAGTTGATGGAAATCCTGACCAGGAATTTAAGAATGGACACTGCTCACGTACTTTAGAAGATAATCCAAGCTGGTGGCGAGTGGATTTGAGCAGTCCTGTCCAGGTCTTTGAAGTGCGCATCGTCACTGGGAATTCGCCCTTGTCTAACGGGTCAAATGTTACGAGGAATCAAGTCTACAATATAACATTGGGTGAGAGAAACACTTGCAGAAATCTGCTGTTGAAACATAGTGAACTGAGCCGTAAACTTAAGAACAAGATACTTTTCAAGCTTGACTCCAAGAGAATCTTAAGTTAAATGTTTAGTTATTTACTGTAAAGATTTACAAATTTCAAAAGCTTTTTGTGTGCTCCAATTAAGAATTGGTTCATGGTTAGTGTGCGTATATGGAGTTGTGGAAGTTATGAGAGCACGATAGAGGCGTAAGAGTTGCTAGAAGCGATTGCCGAGGGCAACTCTAGTATCTTGAGTGCGTTCCGAACTTCCCAAGTGCATCCAATCTCGTTCCCAGAGCCTCCGTTACCTTTGTCCAGCGTAACGGGTGCGTGAGGCTCTGGAATAATCCAAAACCGGAACCAGACAACTCTGGTTCCGGTTAAATAACTGCGCGTGCGTGAGGGGAAATGGTTAGAAATCAACAAAAACATCCGAAGTTTACCTTGCCATGAAAGCGCTTATTTTTCACTCGCGAGACAGTACACATGAGTATAAACACATCTCCGGGAGCAATTTTTTCAATGGATAATTATGCGGCTAGCCTTACAAACATCGCGTTTGAAGTCCCGCTAGGGTCAAAATGATGGTGGCAATCTCGGAATCCTTATGTGATATAAGGCCAGAATGCCACGATCATTTGATGCTAGCGAGACTTCAAACGCGATGTTTGACGAGTTAGCCGAAAGGTCTCTGATGAGTCCCTTGGCAGGGACATACGTATGTAAGGCTAGCCGCATAATTATCCATTGAGAAATTCTTACACTTTTTTAATTTTTTTCAATCAAAACAAATTTCAGCATCTGGTGAAATAAGCAAAAGAAACTTTCACCAAAAAGTTGAAACATGAAACAAAAGTTTACGCTAACCCTGAATTAAGTTAATTTTTGGTCACTGCCGTGCTGTCTAAGAGCTAAATCTCCCTACAAACCCGTCAAATCTATCATCTGCGCGTTTGCCGACGAGCATCTATTGGCTAACTACCTCGGGATTTTTTCAGTTTACCCCTTCAAAACATGTAGGGTAACTGTCAAGGGAAATTCTATTGTTCTCTTGGCATATTCAAGCTTCGATGGAAAAAATTTTCCCTAGGTAATTTACCTAGAAAAAGCGGTCACACTTCTAAATTTAAGTTTCCCTAGGTAAAACTGTCAACAAGTCAAGTTTACCTAGGGCAAAAGTGCGTAGTGTGACCACAGCTTTTGACAAAGGGATAACTTCAGTCTGCTAGTTCACCAAATTAACCATAAAAATACAAAAATAAAGGGGCTTTTTTTCACTTGAATTGCAGGCGACAGCTTCAATGTAACAAATAATCCAGTTTGTGCGCGATGGGATGGTTCATTTGACCTGGAAGCATCACTTGTGTGTCACATAAATCCGCCAAGGAGTGGCAGATATGTTGGTATACTCATAACCAGAAGACAGTTCCTACAGCTCTGTGAAGTTGAAATCTCTTCAAAAGGTGCTTCAGTGTTAAGTAAAGCTGTAGTAGAACTGGTGTACACAGCATTATCTTTTTTTTATTCCCGTGTATGGCTGACACACTTCTACCCTGCATCTGGTCGATTCGGGGAAGCCTCGTACCCAAAGTCCTCAGGCTTTTTGGTCAGCGGGTGAGACCCGGAGAGATAACGGACTCCATTTTCCCAGAAAACGTGTGGTTCCGGTCTTATTGCGCATGCTTTAGTTAAACGGAAGCAGTAAATATCAGGATATAAATGGCGGGTTGAAAATGTTCGAGAAACAAAAACTTTAGCTTTACACACCATAAACGAAACTGGAGAAATGATCATTGGCTTGCTGTAAAATACCCTGGGAGCAGTTGTTTTTTCCCACGCTTCCCGAAAGAGAAACCAGTGCAAGCAACCATTAGTCTCTTTGATTGACCCGCCGTCCAGCGCCAAGGACTAATTAATTTAATTTGAACTGGTAAAACGAGTTATTAAACTTGGTTTGGTGCTTGCGCAAGCGTTCAGCTACGTAACTGCTGCGTTTGGGCGAGCCCGCTGACTAATAATTTCATATTTTTCCGCGAAATAAGACGAAACGCATCACGTGGAGTATGAGGTAGTTCGCACATCCTCGATGGGAAATCTAACGGTAGCTCGCTCAGTGGTTTCTCTGTCGGGAAGCGTAGGAGAAACTAACTGCTCGAGGGGTAGCTGTAAAAGGGAGTGAAAGTGAAAATTGACGCTTTCGCTTAAGTGTATTTTAGTGTTTCAGCGTGGATTCCATCGTGAAGAATACCATCGTGCAAGCAACACGATCGACAAATTTTTGAAGAAACGACACCAATGTCCTCTTCTATCACAATTTTATGTTTCCGTTATTCTGAATTGCTTCGACAAGACTTTTTTCCACGGAATTCTTCCCTAAGAGACTCATGTTATGTTTTCCCACGTTACGTTTGCAAAAGTTGCGGGAATCAGTTTTTAGCAGCGTGGGAAAATTCCCGTGCTATAAACAGTTGCTATTTATTGGTCGAAACTGGTTAAGCAGCTGCTTAAGGCCGCTGTTACACGTTGAAACTTTTAGCTGAAACTTATGTGCAACGGCGCTGCAAAAAAAGTTTCAGCAGACTTTGCACCGTGTAACATAAAAGGACGAAACTCGTTCGGAAACGTTGAAACTGGTCTTGAAATGTTGTTTACATGGCCTTAGCCGGTTTCTGATTGGCTTACGCAGCATAGCGTAACAAGACTGATCACGAGTGAGACCAGTTTCACGAAGTAGTGTTACATGGTTAAACTCCTGTTTTTATCACCACTGCGATTGCTGCGACCGTTGCAGAAGTAGAGAGCGGTTCTACTTTTCGTGAAACTTGTCTCGCAACGGAAGTTCCAAAAAGTTTCACGAAACCGATTATGTTACACGGTGCAATGCCTCCTGGAATTTGATTCGCAGCACCGTAGCACACAAGTCTCAGCTAAAAGTTTCAACGTGTAAAGCCGCTGTTACACATCGAAACTTTTAGCCGAAACTTATGTGCAACGACCCTGCAAAAAACGTTTCAGCAGGCGTTGCACCGTGTAACATAAAAGGTCTAAAATCGTTCCCAAACATTGAAACTGGTCTCGAAATGTTGTTTACATGGTCTTAGCTGGTTTCTGATTGGCTTACGCAGCGTAGCGTGATAAGAGCGAGGAAGACCAGTTTCACAAAGTGGTGTTACACGGTGAAACTCTTTTTTTTTGTCACCACTGCGATTCTTGCGACCGTTGCAGAGGTAGAAAGTGGTTCTACTTTTCGTGAAACTTGTCTCGAAACGGAAATTCAAAAAGTTTCACGAAACCGACCATGTTAGCAGGTGCAGCGCCTGCTGAAACACGTTTCGCAACGCCGTTGCACACAAGTTTCAGCCTAAAGTTTCGACGTGTAACGCTGTAGACAATTCAAACCCCGACGTTTAATTATTAATTATTTTTGTGGTTTATATATTTCTGAGATGCTTTAAGTCTCAAGGTGCTTTAAGTTAGGGGAAGACAGCGACGGGAAAAAAAAAACAAACAGCACTGAAAGTAGTATTAGATTTCGAATCTCCCTCCAAATTCTGGAGCTTCCTCTGTGGTACTTGGTTAAATTACTTACCGACTTCCCGTCGGACAGTTATTGTTATGCAAGCGTCCAATAAAAAAAATGTTTAAGTCTATCATCCCAGAGTCTCTCCGGGGGCTCACCCGCTGACCAAAAAGCTCGAGGACTATGGGTTCGAAATTGGGAGCCACCACATCACAAATTCCACTGCGAAAATAGGTTCAAATGGCATGCTGATCAAGATCGCAACATTTTTCACAGAAGCGTCTCTCGTGGTTGGCCATAACGTATTCTGTAATAATAAGAAGAGTATAGCATGAACAGCAGTGATCTATTGTAGCAAGGCCGAGTGATTGCAGTGGTAGTGGAAATTTCAGCATTCAGGGTTCATTTCCATCCCTTATTTGATCTTATGTTGTGGTAAGTAGTATTCCTCGCTTACATACGGCTGCATATCATTTGCATATTGGAAATTATAGTTTTCATGGGAATGGAACCTTATTAAAAATGGCGGATTTGATGCAAATGAGGCTGGAACCTCATTAACATCCGCCACTTTGTTTTGGTGGGAAGGGGTCCATACTAATGAGCAGCAGGAGTCCATAAATGGGCGTAGAACCGGAAGTCCGCTGCAAATGTCACGCAAACCGGAAATCAGACCAACATCACGCAAAATGAAAGTTTATTGACAAACCCTAATTTTACAAGTGGGAACGTGTGGGGGTCCGAGTGACCCACCCCGGTTCCCGGAGAGAAACTTGCTACACATTTATTCTAGGTGGTCTTGGACTGCTTGGCAACAATCGGATGAACTAGGACCACGTTTAGAAAGACCAATAGGAAGCAGGGCTGTGTTTAGATCACAGTTAATCAAGGGACTTGTTAAGACACCTTAAAACCTTCAAAAGAAGGAACAATGTCGCAATTGATGTTGAATTAACCGTGACCCAGCACAATCTTTTGTTTTTTCTTCGTTCGAGTTTGCAAATTAGTTGCGCATAATTTAATCGAAGCATTTGATTGGTTATCTTCTCGAAAAAAGGTGTGTTTTGTGCAGGGTCAAGGCTAAAAATACGGACAAAAATATGAAACTAAGAGTGCGTTTTTTTGGGAAAACTCGAGAAAGGATTCTTGAATCCAAAAACGGATTTTGCGTTTTTTGGGGGAAATCAGAAATCCATACTCGAGGAGGATACTTCGGATCAAATCTAAATCCGGATTTTTGAGATTCACCACTTCAGCGTTTTTTTTTTGGGGGGGGGAAAGGATTTGAAAAAAGTACTTTTGACAAGCGGTTTTCCATGAAAAATAATACACAACAGCTACCGTACATGACAGTTTAGCCCAAATGTTTTTTTCGCGCCATTTTACCGTGCGATCAAAGACACGAATAGATCGAAAATAGTTACGTTTCCTGCAAATTCACACCAGAAATTGCACTAGAAGTGTTTTTGACAGCAATAACATTGTTAGCACCTTTCCCACATCTAAAAAATACCCTGTGTAATCGATTTGTACCTTAGAACGCATGCTTTTCTCCACTCCTTTCATTAATCGCTAACGTACTTTTTTTTCTGGTGGCATTTTCATTGAAGAATTTCTCCAAAACAAACCAGTTAAACAAGACTTTTTTTTGTCAAATTGCACGCAACTCTGGGTTTGTTGGTTTGCGTTGTCATGGAAAATAAATCCTTTTTCGAATTTTGCGTTTTCTTGACGCTGAAGAATCCATTGATCGGAGATCACAAATCAGTTTTTGGATTTTCCCAAAAAAAACACACCCTTTGAACTTGTGGAGTTTCATAACCATCTCCATGCATTTATACGAACCAATAAGGGGTAAGTCACGTTCGCCAGACCATACGAAAGAGTTCTAATGAGGAGGAAATTTATGAAGCGGACATGTAATGAAATGACCCCTTTTGAAAACACCTAAATGAAGGAAAAATGGGGTTTGGTGAATGCGAAGATGAATACACCTTTCGAGCAAAATATTGAGCCTGGTCGCGCTTCAGCTATAATTTAATAGCAGCGCTATTGTTTTAATACCAATGCGATAATCGTAGCCTTGCTTTACACGAGTTTACGATTTTATTTCCTTAACGCATGATTCTTTTATCAATTATAGCATACGCTAACAAACTTTTATTTGAAAAGGCTTAAAAAAAAGATAGCAACAATGGTTTTAAATCAGAATTCTGAATCACTAATATAAGGACCATTCTATATAATTCTATATTGTTTTCAAATGAGATGGGAGTACTATGATTTTGAACGTAGTTCAAGGTTTTCTTAATTTGGATTTTGAGAATCGCTTGAGACCATTTTATTGTGAAACGGGAGTATTTAGTTGGTTTCATATCGTATTTGAAAACGGTTTACAACATTAACGTAGTGAGCAAACAACATACCTTTGAAACGCTTTATTGACAAAAATATACTGTCGAATTTCGAACGTTTGTCTTGTTTGTTTCGAAAATATCCCGACTGGTTGTTTTCGTTTTGTGGCCCTGACTAATCACTCGTGACTGACAGCGAATACAATATTCACTGTTAAGGACAATCGCGCCAAACGCGTTCCAAACTAAAATGGGTTTTTCCAAAACCACTATTTTCCGTTGAGAAAGTGAATATTCCTCGGAGCCTATACGCTGTTCGTTGAAAATCTTATCATTCCTAACAACAACGAAACCGGTTCAGTAAAGAAAGCCTTTATTTGACCGTCACAATTTGGCAGTCAGTTAAACATGCCAGTAAAACTTCTGAATATGCTTACCCTAAGAAAAATTGATCTCACCGCATGCAGAATGAAAAACTGCTAAAACTGAACTACATCGGCTGCGACTATCTTCCCACGATGCAGAAATTCTGCATCATGTGCAGTGGTTAAAATAGGCCTAAGATTTACTGAATTCAGCTACCATGCAGAAATTCTGCACCCGGTAAAATCCGTGAAAATCTACAGAAACTGGACTACATCAGAAGCGACTATTTTCGCCTGATGCAGAAATTCTGCATTATGTACAGTGGTTAAAATAGGCCTAAAATTTACTGAATTCAGCTACCATGCAGAAATTCTGCACGCGGTAAAATCCGTGAAAATCTACAGAAACTGAACTACATCGGCAGCGACTATTTTCCCCCGATGCAGAAATTCTGCACGCGGTAAAATCCGTGAAAATTACTTAATTCAGCTACGGATGCAGAAATTCTGCACACGGTAAAATCCGTGAAAATCTACAGAAACTGGACTACATCAGCAGCGACTATTTTCCCCCGATACAGAAATTCTGCATCATATGCAGTGGTTAAAATAGGCCTAAACTTTACTGAATTCAGCTACGATGCAGAAATTCTGCGTAAAATCCGTGAAAATCTACAGAAACTGGACTACATCAGCAGCGGATATTTTCCTCCGATGCAGAAACCATGTTCAGTGGCTAAAACAGGCCTAAAAATGACTGAATTCGGCTGCAGAAATCGCCTGAAACTAGACTAAATAAGCAGTATTCGTAAAAGACATTGCCCAATAGGTCAATAGACTTCAGTTTACTGAAAATGGTGATGCGATTTTTTTTCTAAATGGTTGCGTCGCCAGCGCATGGTGAAAATCACACGTGGCCACCCTCGCGCAAGTGATGCGATGGCTACAGCTGAAAATAACTAAAAAAATCGTTCGAAATTCAATGAGTTGATTCAATGGCATCAAAATCACGCGGGGTTTGTCAGTAACTAGTGCAGTGGCGACAATTCTCGAAAACATCGCATCATAACCGTAGCTACGGCTAAATATCGAATACTCCATAAAATTAATCTATTAATCTATAGGAAAAACGTGGAACCGCTATTGCACCATGCATACAGTTGTTAGTTGAAACCAAAAAACCTTCAAAGATATTATATATCTACTTTTTACTAAGGTATGGTTGAAGTGAAAAAGATAAGCAAACGTAATACTTAACAACCAGATAGTTAGGTGTTTTCAAAGCCCAATGCTGTTTCAGAATACAGCCAGGTGTTATCAACACAGAATTGGATGAATGTCCCATGATAAGATCATTCAAAACAATCTTCCTATTTCTTTGTAACTTTTCAGTCTCGAAGAAAATACTTGGTCTAACCATTCAGATAAAGCCTCTTCAGTAGAACTTTCACATGGTGCTTTTTAGTTTTTAGTATTTCACAAAAAGTGAATTGGATTTTTTTCTCCTATATTTACATGGGCACTGGGAGTGAAGGTTTTAACAGTGTGCATCCTGGTGATTATGAATTATTTGTACTATTCCTCAGTGAGGAATACTTTTCCATTAAGTGCCTTTTTGTAGTCATCTGCAGCTTCTTTGCTTCAGTAAGTTCAAAGGAGTGGAGAATAATACACTCCTTTGGAAGAACTTCTGTCCATGGTTCCTTTGCTCTTGGAAGGCTTAAAGGTGACCACTTCCCTCTGTATGTGCCTTTCCAGGAATGGATTTTGAAATGATCTTCACTGATCTCTTTTAAAACACCAATCACTGGCTCCTCTTCACAGTTTGATAAGAAAACTGCTGCATATGTTTCAACTGATTTGAAGCCCTTCGTAGAAAGAGTCAACACGTTCAACAGGATTTTCTCTGTTGCTGGGGGCAACATACTTTCCAGTGTAAATCTGAAAAAAAATACAGTTTAATCAGAAAAGGTTAATTAAAGTTACCGTGTACGTTCAGAGGGAAAAAAAAATCAATTTTCGTTTTTTAAGTTGGAAATAAGCTTTCCAGCAAGATCTTTCAAAAGAGTGAATATTTGCCGAGAAATTGGGATGTAAGCGATTTCCACCGGAAGTTAAACTCCACTTTGATTGGCAGCATAATGTAATCATGCGGTCACGATGGTTCACCGGTACTGGTGTTTCCGCTGCTCTTTCTTCTGATGATTTAGCCCGCCTTTGTCGCTTCGGCTTGGGCCCAACCGCTTTCCTTGATGAGGTCTTTACTCTTTTAGTTTTTCCATGATGATTACGTATACAAAATGCAATATCGACGGAAAATAAACACCGCAAATATCCAACGAAATGGCGGAGGAATTGATTACTCTGTAACGAGAGTACGTGCAAAATTGCGAGAAAATCATCACAGCAGGTAACCGGAAGAAAAAGTGCCTTGCGAAACAATTGGCTAATACTTGTTTGTGTAGGGATAATTTTTTTTAAGCGCTCTTTTCTCGAACTTTAATTTTCGCTTCAAGGAGACACTTTCAAGAGTTACAACTCAACAACGATTTGGCCGATTTCGGTTAAATTTGGCCAGATGCTAGAAAAGTATGTAATCAACAGAGACGTGTCGGGGAATTCGATAATTCTTAAAACTCTTTCCTTGACAGCCATTTCCGTGCGTTCACTTCGCATGTTTTTCTTGCAGTTTTCAAAATGTTCCGTAACTTTTGAACGCAATCGAATTAAGGAAAACACTGACACGTTTTTTAGCCTTTGAGATGCTGACCGTGAGAAAAAAAAACAAGGGGCGGAGAATTTGTTGGTGCAAGGCACGCCCGCCGTTTTAATTTTAACATCATGACTGGTTAGTCCATAAAGTCCATTCAAAATTAAAAACATGCATGCACCATGGTTTTCTTCTTTAGTGTCGGAATACAAGCTGACATTAACGTTCCAGTCCCCGGGTTGCCTGAACTAAGTAGGGCTAGGTATTGCAAAATACCCGGTACACCAAATGTCTTACTTAAAAAACTGCCTTCGCAGTCCCGCAGTCTTGAAGTGAAGTGAAGTGAAGTGAAATTATAAGTCTCTCCCCTCGGGGCTTTTCAAGACTAATTTATTGCTGTTACGCAGTTTACAATTAATTTAGAAGGTCAAAGATGCCCCTCGTTCTTTAATAGATGTGTATGACATGTTGAGTGTCCTTAACTGAACCACAAAATGAAAGCTAAAATTTTACGAGAATGCTTAGGCCTAATCACAGAAGCGAGCGCTTAGTCTTAATCAGTAAACGCGTGCTTTCTTCTTCACACGAACTCGTGGAAAGTGTCCTTAACTGAACCACAAAATGAAAGCTAAAATTTTACGACGCAGTGGCATGGGACAGAAAATGATACATATAAACAACTCTGTTCCTAAACTGGGTATTCTGCAATCACTGCTAAGCTTCCATTTTGCTGTTCGGTTAACTACAGTTTTCATGAGATCGGGTGAAGAAGAAAGCACTCGACCGTTTACTGATTAATTAAGCCTAAACGCTCGTTTCAGTGATTAGGCCTAAGTATTCTCGTAAATTTTAAGCTTTCATTTCGCGGCTCGGTTAACTACACTTTTCACGAGATCGTGTGAAGAAGACAGCACTCATTTACTGATTAAGCTTAAGCGCTCGCTCCACTGATTAGGCCTAATCATTCTCGTAAAATTTTAGGTTTCATTTCGCGGCTCGGTTAATTACCCTTTTTATGAGATCGTCTGAAGAAGAAAGCACTCGTCTACTCATTAAGCCTAAGCGCTCGCTTCAATGATTAGGCCTAAGCACTCCTAAAATTTTAGCTTTCACTTTGCCGTTCGGTCTGATTAAGCCTAAGAGCTCGCTTCAGTGATATATAATTTAGGCCTAAGCATTCTTGTAAAATGTTAGCTTTCATTTTGCGGTTTGATTAACACTTTTTACGAGATCGTCTGAAGAAGTAAGCACTCGTTTACTGATTAAGCCTAAGCGCTCGCTTCGGTGATTAGGCCTTAGCATTTTCGTAAAACTTTAGCTTTCATTTTGTGGTTCAGTTAAGGACACTCAGCGTGTCATACACCTCGTTCTTTAATCCACAAATCCTAAAAACGCCACTTAACAACTGGCCGTTATTTTCAATTATTATTAACTACTACGTGACTTCGGACCCCGGTCACAACCATTTTATTCTTCGGAGTTATCAAATATTCAGTCATCGACCACGGGACTGCGGACCGCGGTGGCAGTTCATTTTAATGCTTGCCCTTTAACAGTTTTCATTCATCGACTACGGGACTGCGGACCGCAGTGGCAGCTTTTTTAAGTAGGACGTTTGCTGGGCCGGGTATTCTGCAATCGCTCCATAAATAGTAAGCTCATCTGCGGGCATTAACGGTTGGGGAATATCTTGCGTGTTGTCCTCGTCTCCGAGCGAGCGGGGTCTACATGCTGTAGTGGCGTTTTGCAATTACGCTTACCATTTGATACACTCACCGTTGTAATTTATTCCAGCCGCAGCGCAATGGTCTCCACTTCGACGCCTCTTGATAGGGGTACTTTGAAGGATAGTATCTCCTTTACGTTGACACAAAGCTTCAAGAAATTCGTTTTCCTCACTTATCCGTTTGTCGCCCATAATCACGGTTAAAAGCTGAAATGTGCCTTGCACGTATTCCGAATGTTATCTGTCACTGAAAGTGCATCAGATGGTCTGCAGTAAATCAAAGTTGTCGATTATTTGCGTATACCTCGTGCATGGGAACGGTTTCGATTAAACACTAACGTAAGATGACGTGTCTCAATATCATTGGACTATTTCCACGAAACTCTCAACGTTCTTTGTCTCTTTATCCCTGTGATTGGTTGAATTCTATTACCCTCAAACATTTTCCAGATCTACCGGCTAGAATATTTTGACACATTAATTCGTTATCGGTTGTTACGACTTGCCGCACATCCGAAAAAGCTTCTTTTTAACGTTTCCTGCCTTTACTCGCAAAATGAGCCTCTGGACGATCCAATTAGCAAAACCCGGGGACAAGCCAAAAGTGTTTCGCGATGGTTCGCCCCTAAAAATGAGTGATGGATAGCGTTATGGTACAGTGGTAAACGTGTCATCATCCTCTGTCCAAGCAGGGAGTAATAAGCTCTTCGTCAAGGTGAGACTTAAAGATTTATCTTTTCCGCTTACAATAATCCCTACTCTAGTTCGATTAATTTTACATGACTATTGTCTTGGGTTTCGAGAAATTGTTGGCTGGAAATTCTTTCCAAGTTTGAGTTCCAAATACCACCACAATCTATTCATTTCCGTTAGCAATGACAGAAAAGTCTCGGTGTAAGATCATCCGGCTATTGTTTACACGTGTCGCGGGAAGCTAGCTTTTGAAGAACGAGGCAATACGACAATGGAGATTGTTGTTATCCAGTGGTATGTAACTGATGTAGCTGGGTACTCGGAAATTCTATCCTATCCACAAAGATTTGTTTAAATTACGTTTAACTGTCTTTGAAAGTCATTCACTAGAAAACTTTACCTGGTGCGATGTTCATTCAGGTTGAGATGTTGGTCAAATTTTCTATGCTTTGTTTCTAAACAGCATACTCTGTGAGGTATACCTCGTCACACATAGATTCCTTTTAGAGAACTCAGCAAAATTAATCCTTATTGATTTTGGATATCAATATTTTGAAGATTTGAAAATCGTGGCTACAAATTTGGTAGTCTTTAGAGGTATGCGAATTTATGAGTTCGAGATATGTGTCGCGAGGCATTTGTGCAACGCACTGAAATACGAACATTCCATTTACGCAAGTTAATATATTTCATAAAAATTCTTTGACTTGGGCCATTGAAGTTCCAATAAGAATAAAACGCAAACAGCGGTTACAAACATTTCCTTGAACTGCATAACTTTTATAAACTTAATGTTTCGTATGTTACTACATGCATCATCAGAAGTGATTATTATTCAGTTACAGATAAATTTAAATTAAAAAATACAGCTGTAAGGACTGGGACTAACGAAATTGATTTTCCCCATAAAAAGATAAACTAGCTCCTTCCTTCAAGTCAAAAGTAGTGTACAGAGCAAACTGGTGGGATTGCAATGATTTCTATACAGGGAAAACGATACGCAGATTACGTGACAGAAAAACAGAACACTGATTTTAAAGCCCTGACTAAAAATTTTCACGAATCTGCAATTGCTGATCATGTTTTCTCAACCAACTACAGAATTAAGTGGGATCATTTTGAAATATTAGCAACTGATCGATCAGACAAGCACATGATTGTAAAATTAAAGAGTCTCTGTTTATCCGTGATCTAAAGCCAGCTTTAAATGAAAACGTTGGCAGTGAGAAACTTTATCTATATTATTAGCATATTTCTTGTCGTTTTATGTCAACCAATTTCGAATTTAAATTTATCTGTAACTGAATAATAATCACTTCCGATGATGTAAGTAGTAGCATACGAAACGTTAAGTTTATAAAAGTTATGCAGTTTTATCAAATGGTTGTAACCACTGTTTGCGTTTTATTCTTATTAATTTATTTCATATATCGTATAAGTTATTTGAAATAGCTTCGTCTGCCTGTCCTATTTTCATACGAAGCTTGAATTCGCATGTTTCTATCGACAGACTCGCCACCCTTCTCGAGTCAGAAATCGCGGGATAAAATCGCCCGATTTCGATTTTTTTTTCACAACCTACATGGCAAGCGTTTCCGTGAGGTTTTCAGCCCCATTACTAGGCTCGATTTCCGCCGCTTACTCGAGTTCGGGTATTTCCCGAAACAGCGGCTGGTAATCGAGCCTACCCCATTACCCACGCATCCAAAACAGACAGGGGTACTTTACATAGTATGCTTTCGATGTTTAAGTTTATCATTTAACCTTGTTCTTTACCATGCAACGTTTGAGTTTCGTAATTGCACATTGCTGTTCATCATGCGACATTTGAGTTTTATCATTCAGACATCGGAGTTTTAACATTCAACATTCAAGTTTTAACATTCAACATTCAACATTCAACATTGAATATTCAAGTTTCAACATTCAACATTCAAGTTTTAAATTGAACTTCACGGATGAATGGTTGACCTTTTGAAGCGAATCCGCTGAGAGCGTTGGGCGCAAGGAGTCACACGCAAGCGAGACGGTAATGAATAGCTAGGAACAGCCAAAAATGGCGGCTGGCGGATATTTTCATGCCTATCATATAGTTTAGGAGACAATCGCAAGACTTGAAAACCTACGTGAACCATTTGAAATTGATGGATTATTCATGAGATTGGATTATCTCAATCGCTTTCTTGTAAACGTTGATATTGACAGTAATTCACAAACAGATGGAATTATCAAGATGTAGCTTTTAGCTTTTTGTGTGATTTGTGGAGTTCTTGATGAAAGGGCCTTCACTTACTTGAAGTTCTGGATCTGCCAGTGTAAGGTGTCCCTAGAGCTGCAGTCTGCATGCTCTATTGCAGTCCAGATAATTATGTTTTGATATAGACTGTAATACTTGACCTACCATGCCATATTTTGTAGATTTTTGGAGGGATTATTCATTTCTAGTCGGTGTCAAAAATGTATAAATTGACATCACACTCACATCTCATTTTGTTAGTTACTGTTTTAAAATTATATGTAAATTAATTGTTGTGATATGCATCTCTTTTACACCCCTCGTGCTTTTCTCTTACAGGGAATACTTTTACTGCCTCTCTGATGTGTGGAAGGAAGGCTATATTGACAGGCACATTATGTGACAAGCGTGTTACCTGCCAAAAACTAAGTACCAGTACTCAGCTCACGACTACTCAGATAGATTAAGCCCTGGTTGTTTACAGATTTAAAGTGCATGGTAAACTATTGTAAACTATTGAAAATATCCCTTGACTAAGGCTTAACGACTGGTAAGAAACAGATCTTACAAATTCATTTTAAAAATTTTTAACTCATTCCAAGTGGATTTTTCAGGCCAGTGTTGGGGTCAATACCGAGAATCTGGAGCTTAATTCATTTGTGATTGGCTAATGGGATGTTTTGGTTAAAATTTTCAACCAAGAGGGGGCATTTCTAATGATGTGTCCAAGTTAGCTGTCTTGCTATTCCTCTTGGACGCCTTTAAGTGAGTTTTGGAAAATGTGCTTAACCTTTTATTCAAAGAGTTAATTAAGGAGGCAGAAAATGTTGTACCTTTTGAGTCATTACATAAAATCCTATGTTCTTACCATTCGAATGAAACCACTACAGCAGTACAAAATGAAAATTTTGATTTTTCCAAACGTTTACATAGTGACCATTGTTGCAGTGAAAGGTAAAGAATCACAAAAATAAATCATTTTAAGACCAGCCCTTAATCTACTTGAGTACCATATGGTTTAAGAGGGCTTTATTGATCATTTTAGAATTGACTTTGATTAGCACACCATGAGTATTAGTTCTTTTGCTATAAACCTAATTATACAATGCCAATGTGTAATCTGCACTCCGGCGCTGCAACAAGTTAGCCAGAAACTGAAATAACTGTAATTCACTTTTTTAATCCAATCTTGTTTCAAAGTGGCCAAAACCTGTGTAGTGAATTGAACAGTGAATTACATTTTCATTGTACAGAGGTTTTGCATCTGTTGTTTTGAAGTTGTTTCTACACCCTTCATTTTGCTGTACGTAAATAAGTCAATTAAGTGGAGATTAAGATTTACAGAAAGTCTGCATCTTTTGAAGCCACTTACTAGGCTGAGATGATTTTTACATCACACAGTTGTTGTAGAAAAAGTATGGAATTTAGCGGAAAATCAAATTTGCAGAATTTCTGCATACAACGTTTTCAAGCCACTAGGCTGAGATGCAGAATTTCTGCATCACAAAGTTGTAGAAAATGTAAGAATTTAGGAGAAAATAAGATTTGCAGAATTTCTGTATCCGACTTTTTCAAGCCATTAGGCTGAGATGCAGAATTTCTGCATCACGCAGTTGTTGTAGAAAATGTATAGAATTTATCAGAAAATAAGATTTGCAGAATTTCTGTATCCGACTTTTTTAAGCCATTAGGCTGAGATGCAGAATTTCTGCATCATACAATCCTTGTTAGTAAAAGTATCGAATTTAGCGGAAAATGAAATTTGCAGAATTTCTGCATCAAACGTTTACCAGCCACTTGGCTAAGATGCAGAATTTCTGCATCACACAGTTGTTGTGGAAAATGTACAGAATTTATCAGAAAGTAAGATTTACAGAATTTCTGCATCAAACTTTTTCAAGCCACGCAGAATTTCTGCATCGTTCTTTTGCGTTAGATAAACTATACTGGAACTTGTCTGCAGCCTGTAGTCCTGTGGACAAGAACACCTTTTCCTTACTGCAGTTTTTTAGCTCATTTTTTGTGTCCGTGTGTTACCTGTAATTTTTGATTGTATACTTTTAGTTAAAATATGAGTGCAGAGTAATTATGATCTATTAAAACAACTGTTTGAAATTGTGATTCGGTCGTGTTAACAGTGTATCACTCCAACTTTTAATATTACTGCAGTCAAGTCTTTTAAGTGCCTGTCGGAAATCACGTTTTATGCAGAACGAAAGTGGGCTTTTATGACGGAATTTTGTATTTTGGAAAAACCCATTTTAGTTTGGAACGCGTTGCCAATTGTTTCTGCGCATCCTTACTGCGCACGCAAATGCACACGCCACGTCATACACGAGCGCACGCACTAAGTTTTAAAATAAGAAATGATAGGGCAAAAGGCCATTGCTATAGCTTTGCCTTGATTTAACGGTCTTGGACGTTCGGTGACCCCTATTTTTCTTTCCAGAAACGGATTTTACTTACAATTATCTCCACGTTGTCCAAAAATGAACAAAAAATCAATGTGGGAAGTTAAAAAAATTTCAAGATTTCTGCTCACGGGACATCGAATCCTGCCATCTTGCGGCTGCAAGGCGCGTGAAACTGTGGTCGCTAAACGTGAACTTGATCTTTAAGGAACCTCACCAGTTGACTAAATTCACTTAATAAGTCCACTTAAACAATATTTGGCAGAGAAGATTTCACTTCAAAGATTTAATTGCAATATATTTGGGTTTACAGACACTGGCCTTATTCGCTAACGAAGCCCGATTTTGTCACATTTTGGGTGTTTTTCCGGGCATGTTCTCTCCAAAACGAAGTCGGTGACCCCCCATTTTTTTTAAATTTCTGACATAACTAACTTATCATCTTACAGTGATAAAAGTTTCAGAAAAAAATCAATGTTGAAAAATTTTCGCGCGAACGTCCTTAAAGCATGCTCGATATGCAACGTGCAGGCCGCGAGCAGAGTCTTCTTTCTTCTTCCCGACTTATCAATGAAGGTCGAAATGTAAGTCGACAATGTAAGTCGATGTTTAACAGCTTACCAAGATCTTTCAACTGCTTGCGCACAGAGTCAGCTGACTATCCACACAAGCAGTTGAAAGATCTTGGTAAGCTGTTAAACGTCGACTTATGCCCAGTCTTCATTTCTCGAAAAGTTGGAGAAGATCTCAAACATAAAGAAATCAAGCCCGCGTTGATCAACGATTAATTAGTAGTTTACAAATTTGAATGTGGCTGGTGTGATGCCAGCTATGTTGGTTACGCGTCGACATCTCTACCAACGGATCGATGAGCATAAAAGATCTGGTTCAATATTCAATCACAGCCAAAGTCAACATAAATCAAGAACAATAACATCTGACATGTTTCGCATTCTTAAGAAATGCTCATGCAAATTTGATTGTCTTGTGTATGAAATGTTCCTTATTCGCGAGCACAAACCGTGTCTGAATATCCAAAGTGACTCGATAAAGGCAAAACTTTTCACCAAGCCTCTAGGGACTTTGAACTTGATCTTGAACATTAATATTCGAGTTATCTGTAAAATATTATATTTGACCTGATGATGGTGTCATGAGGACACCGAAACGTTGTCTTTAATAAGTATATTTCTACCCGTAATTTTTAACATCAAATCCATTACATTATCATGTTTAATAGGAATTATTTCAGTCTGTAACATTTATCCGACACTTTGAGATTTTGTTGTTGAACCCGTTCAATTAGAGCATACAAAATGTTGGCTTGGGAGAAAACTAAGACGACTGCAGTTAGGTGGTGTAATCCACACTGAATCTTCAGGACGATAAATGTTTGCTTGCATGAGCTTGCAATCGTTTTCGTTTTAGGAAAGTACAGAGCCAGATTTTCGATAAATCCAAACAAATTCAAAATGTCCACATTCAGTACCCGCCAAAAATGAAAGACCACTTTCCTTTACTTGGTGTCTCAAAGCCGGGGAAAACAAAGCAAAATTTTCTCAAAAGCAGCACATTGTGGACACAAATCACAGCAGACAGAAAGGCAACAAGATGGCCACTACTACTATCCATGTACCGGCACCCAAGCCTCCGCAAAGTCTTGAGGATCACATGACAATTCAGACTCTTGTACCGACAAATACTATGGATGACAACTTAGTGTGAGCAAAGCCCACACAATAACCCTGTGTATTTCATATGCACACATTACCCTGCTGGTGCTCTGCCACTACAAATGTAGGTGTGTGGATTACATCTGGGCAATCACAGCATGTCATAAGGCAATGCCTTGAAAAAGTACAAAATATGTTACCTCCACATGGCTTTGGTGGCAGAGGACCAAAAACAGGTCCAGATATTTTTATGACTGATGATGACTCTGGACAAAGGGAGGCTCTTTTAGACACCTGGAAAGAAGTAATACTGCTCTGTACTTTCCACTTCCTGCAAACTAGCTGGCGTTGGCTATAGAACTCCAGCAACAAAATAAATAGAGATGATCATCAACAACTGATGAGACATTTTCAAAAACTTGTAAGAACTCCTCCAAGCAGCAGCAGAATCTGTATTACAATGCAACTGATATGGTTACTGCAAAATATCCCAATAACTGGGATATTTTGCAGTAACCATATCAGTTGCCAAGAGTATGAAAAAAGATCTTTAAAAGGGCAGCAAGAGTGGGCTCTTTGCCATTGCAAAAATCTAATCACCAGAGGAAATAACTCTGACAATTACATGTACACTGAATCCATGATCAACATATTTAAGAGTGTGGTTTTACAACGAAAGAGGGCCTACAATTTCATTGAACTCTTCAAGTTTATCACAGAAGACCTTTAAATGTACTTTCAAAGAAAATTGTTTGCCCTTGCATTTGGAAAATCTTTATCTGGCTGCCTAGTGTTTTGCTACAACAGCTTCTACAGTCCAGCTTCACATTATCAAACAAACTACTTCTGACTGTTGTAAATTCTCCTCTTCACTTTCAATGTCACTATCATCCAGATCCTTGTTGTAAAGTCGAGGAATGAAGAGCCTCACCAAGTTGGTTGCTGTATGAAGAGAAAACCACTACAAGTAACCAACTTTGTTTGAAGCAGAACTGCTTAAGAAGTAAGCTATGAGGTAGATTGCAGAAGTGGAATATGTAGCTGCCCTATGGGAAGCAATGGCAATCCCTGTGCTCATCAAGCAGCAGTGGCACTAAATAAAATAATCATTATGGTATTTCCGGTATCAACTTTATTCCTCAGAGACCAGAAGAAAGATTCAGCCTTGTAAACTTGCCATTGAAAATCACAAAGAACTTCAATTATAAAAATCTCTTTATCGCTGTCAAAAGCTTCCTGTTAAAATGGAAATGGCCAGTGGTGACCAGTGTGCCCCTATAGATGTCAATTCTCTTTGTGTAAAATGCCAGGGGAGGCACAATGTAGCATCCACTCACCTGAAAAGGACTCCAAGATTGATGATGAGTTTGAATTAGAGAACATAATTACTAATAAGACCTCACTGACAAGTAAGCGATGACATCGAACTGAAGCTTAGAATAACTGATAAGAATTTTTGGGCATGCTATAAAAAATATTTGGAAATTTACAGAAACGTCATTTCAAAATCAAGAGGACAAGCATCAGTCGCAGCCCTTGCAACAGCTTTTGTGAACTTTGGAAAAGAATGCAATATGCTTACACTGCCCATTCTACAGAACAGCAGGGCCAAAATTAAAGTACATGTACATGTACAACCAACTTCAATATCAAGACACAAGTCAAAGACAAAATCATCATCAGTACAAACAGCCATCTTTGAAACCAAGAGTGGGTGGACAAGAGAACAATGAAAAACAACAACTAAATTAATTACAGAAGACTTCTTCTAATACAAAGTGCCTGCATAATCTGGCCCAAAATGTAAAGTTAAGTCTTCCAAATGCTAGACATACTCGTTAGTAATATCGAAAAACACATGCACATTGTATTATTTAAACATAATAGAAACAATAGTTAGATAGGTTAAGTTTAAAATGCCTGTGAGGCGAAAGTTGTTTCTGCACTTTTTGAAAGTTAAATGATTTAAATTCGGAATACTAAAGTTTGAGTTGTCCAGGATGAAAAGTTTTATTAGAGCTTAATGAGTGCTGGAAGTTGGAAAAATGGAAATATCTGAAGTGTGTGGCCAAAATATCATGTAACAAAAGATTGTACTGTAGCTTTGGGTGCAAACAATGAGTGAAGGAAACCTCTGCACACAAAATAATGTCAGAAGCTTTTGTTATTCAATAAAAGTTGACCCAGTCCCTTGGATTTACATGTATTTTTAGAAAGTCAAGTCAAGTCAAGTCAATTTCTATTAATTTTAACTCACACTCATGTACATACAATGTAAAAGTTAGGATAATTTATACAGTAGTGTTACAACAAAATCGTGTATATAATACATATTGTAGAATATAAAAGAATCAATACAATTTCTGTGAAACAATAAAAGGGGAAAACGTTTTAGGGAGAAGAAAGAACAAATATACTTGAGGTACTATTGTTGTGTGTGTAG
>NC_090893.1:636507-644007 GCF_036669925.1 Montipora capricornis | reverse complement strand
GCCGCAAGATGGCAGGATTCGATGTCTCGACGACAGACATCTTGAGTTTTTTTTAACTTCCCACATTGATTTTTTGTTCATTTTTGGACTATGGGGAGATAATTGTAAGTAAAATCTGTTTTTGAAAAGAACAGTAGGGGTCACCGAACATCCAAGATCGTTAAATCCAAGCTAAGCTATAGCATGCAATGGCCATCTGCCCTATCATTGTTCATTTTAGTACTTAGCGCGCGTGCTCTATGCAAGACGTGGCATATGAATTTGCGTGCGCTGTAAGGATGCGCAGTAGCAATAGGCGCGAACGTCCTTAAGCGTGGATTTGGTTCAATTGCACAGCGAGGTCCATGAGGTTGATATTGTTGATGCCTTTCAAGCAGCCGTTTTTGACGAATACAATGATCTATTTAAAGGCCATCTTGGTAACCTACCTGTTCTTTACAAGATAAGGCTCGACCGCAACTCTATTTCTGTTGGTAGACCACCACGTAAACTACCCCTTGCAATAGAAGAGTGCATTAAAAGAGAGTTGGAGAGGATGGTTAAAATCAGAGCGATCACACCAGTGTCCGAACCAACCCGGAATGGGTCTCACAGATGGTAGCTGCAAGGAAGAAAGATGGTAGCATTCGCATTTGCATAGATCCATTAGATCTCAACAAAGCCCTCAGAAGACCTCACCATCCCATGAGATCGGTCGAAGATGTTGCCTCCCGCATGCCTAATGCCACAGTATTCTCAATTCTTGATACAAGGAGTGGTTTCTGACAAATTAAGTTACGCTACGAATCTTCTCTCTTCACAATCTGCAGCAAACCGTTCGGGAGATACAGATTCCTCCTCATGCCCTTTGGTATTATATCTGCATCGGAAGTTTTCCATCGCGCAATTGAAGAGCTGTTTGCTGGGTATCCCTGTGCTATCGTTGTGGATGACCTATTGGTATGGGGAGAAGGAACTGTGGAACATGATGTAAATCTTAGGAAAGTTCTACAGAGACGGCGCGAAGTCAATTTGAAGCCAAATCCAAAGAAATGCAAGTTCCGCCTCGATCAAGTACCCTATGTTAGGGCAACTTTTCAGAAAGGAGGGTCTCAAGCCTGATGAAGTTAAGGTCAAAGCCATAAAAGAAATTCCACCTCCTGACAGCCCTGAGGCACTACACCGATTTCTTGGCATGATCAACTATAAATATTCTTTGACTTGGGCCATTTTAGTTTCAATAAAAATAAAACGCAAACAGCGGTTGCAAACATTTGCTTGAACGGCATAACTTTTATAAACTTAACGTCTCGTATGTTTCGTATGTTACTCTTTTACTCCACGTAAATACAAAATAAACCTAGTCCGCACTTTGGCTTATTGCTGCATTAGAATTTGTTCGTCACCCCGATTGTTACAGTTTACCTTAAATGACCTCAAGAGGATCTTGTTACTTAATGGTTACCCTATAGGAACTGTTAAGTATCGTATGAATGGTTCATTTAGAAACATCAAAATACACCAAAAGATCTTGTACAAACAGTTAGGAAAAAAATAAGTACTTATCGTTCTACCTGTCTTAGGTCATCACAGCAAACACCTGACAAAACAGCTGAGGTCTTGTATAAACAAATTCTATGGTATTTTCAACCTCAAAATAGTTTTTCATAACACCCGAAGAATCGAGTCTTTTTTCTCTTACAAAGATAAACTAGTAGCTCCTTCCTTCAGGTCAAAAGTAGTGTACAGAGCAAGCAGCTGGGATTGCAATGATTTCTGTATAGGGAAAACGAAACGCCGATTGCGTGACAGAAAAACAGAACATTTTAAAGCCCTAACTACAAATTGTGATGAATCTGCAATTGCTGATCATGTTTTCTTAACCACCATAGAATTAAGTGGGATCAGTTTGAAATATTAGCAACTGGTCGATCAGTTATGCATTGTAAAATTAAAGAGTCTCTGTTTATCCGTGATCTAAAGCCAGCCTTAAATGAAAACGTTGGCAGTCAGAAACTTTATCGCTATTATTATAGCATATTTTTTGTCGTTTTATGTCAATCAATTTCATTAGTTCCCATTCCGTACAGTTGTATTTTTGAATTTAAATTTATCTGTAACTGAATAGTAATCACCTCTGATGACGTATGTTGTAACATACGAAACGTTAAGTTTATAAAGGTTGTCCTGTTCAAGCAAATGCTTGTAACCGCTGTTTGCATTTTATTCTTAATGATCAACTATCTTCACAAGTTCAGCAGCAATCTTATTGAGAAGACTGCGCCACTACGCCAATTGCTTCGGAATGACATATACATTGGACTTGGGAGGAACCTCAGCAACAAGCTTTTATAGCTCTGGAATCTGACATCTCTTAAGCACCAGTCCTTAAGAATTTCAACCCCTTAAAGTCTGTTACGCTGTCTGTCGATGCCTCTAAGAGTGGCCTTGGTGCTGTATACCTTCAGTATGAGAACCCTGTCGCCTATGCCTCGCGCACTCTTACAGAAGACAAATCTCGATACGCGCAGGTCGAGAAAGAACTGCTCGCTTCGACATTTACATACCAGAGATTTCCCGATTTCATTTATGGTCGAGAAGCCATCATTGAAACTGACCACAAGCCTATTACGGCAATTCTCAACAAGTCTCTTCATACTGCACCTGCCCGTCTGCAAGGTATGCTGTTACAGCTTCAGAGGTACAATTTGAAGTTCATTTACAGAAGAGGAACGGAGCTTCATGTAGCGGATGCATTGTCAAGAGCCTGCATTACTGAAGAACCTGGTGTAGAGGATGACGATCAGCTTGATGTGTTATCTTTCTCGTCGATCTCTCCCTTACGCATGGCCGAGCTCTAGAGTCACACTCTTGCAGATGCCATTATGCAAAAAGTGGCCCATTTCATTGCAAATGGCTGACCGTCAAAGCTCAAGAGTGTAACCCCAGATGTTAAAGTCTACTTCCCTATAAGAGATGAGCTGATTGTTGACAATGGAGTGATTCTGGAAGACCTCAAAGTTGTGGTTCCAAATTCCTTGCACAAAGAATACATCCATCTTCTCCACAAAGGGCATCCAGGAACAGATGCTACCAAGAGAAGAGCAAAGGATATATACTGGCCCTCCATGATGCTGGAAATGGATTGTACGTTTGTTAACCTCGTGTCAACATTACAACAGTGAAAAACCACACCAGCAGAAAGAGCCGCATCTGGTCCACCCTGTTCCGGTGCTTTCGTGGTCCCTTGTCAGTGCTGATATATTTGATTGGCAATCAACGCAATACTTAATTCTGGTTGACTCATATTCCGGCTGGTTCGAGATGAATTATCTCCACGATTTGTCTGCCAAAACTGTTATTCAGAAGATGAAGCGCCACTTTTCTGTTCATTGAATTCCATGCAGGTTGCTGATCGACAAAAGCCCACGATTTTTCAGTAGAGAAGTTAGAAGCTTAAGTATGCTGAAGAATGGAATTTCCATCATGTCACCAATAGTCCTCTCTTCCCACAGTCCATGTTTTCTCGCACCTCAAATCGAAGCGTATGCAGCAAAAGGCCTCTCATGATCGTGGCGCCAAACCTCTTCCACCTCTCAATCCTCAGCAGGTTTGTGAGACTTCACACTAGAAAAGGATATGAGAAAGTTGTTATTGTGAAACAACCCACTGCAGACCCGCGGTCCTACATTGTGAATGTTAGAGAGAGAAAGAGAGAGAGAGAGAGAGAGAGAGAGAGAGAGAGAGAGAGAGAGAGAGAGAGAGAGAGAGAGAGAGAGAGAGAGAGAGACAGAGAGAGAGAGACAGAGAGAGAGAGAGAGAGAGAGAGAGAGAGAGAGAGAGAGAGAGAGAGAGAGAGAGAGAGAGAGAGAGAGAGTACTGAGAGAGAGAACTGCAGAAACCGCAGACATCTTCAGGCTGTTCCAGAACGTGCTCCTGCTCCTCCTGAAGCAACCAATCGAAATGTGCACGCTTTTCCGGCAGCAGCCAAACAGAGAGCTTCTCCTTGCTCCTCTGTTCAGTCTCCACCCATGACAACTGCCAAGTCTCCAGTCCCTCGGCATTCTCCTGTAAGGACGTCTGTCAGACCTGGGACTCCAGTTAAATCTCCATCATAAAAGTCTACGGCAAATGTTTCTGCTTCCAGTTGCCTCTCGCGTCCCAATGCACAAAGACCACTTGTTTTCACTAGGTCTGGACGGATCTCAAGACCAAATACCAGATATCAAGATTTTGTTACTTGATTGGAGAAAGTCGTTTAAATTCTATTCTTGGACTGGATTAGCTATTGGGATTGATGAACTACGAATTATTTTTGGTGTAATTAGTTTCGTTCGTTTTCTTTCAGCGCGTGATTATCTATTAACTTTGTTCGGTTTCTTTACTTTCATTACAGTCTGTATTGATTTGTTTTACAAAGGGGGATGTAGAATATGTGTGAACCTCATGTAGGAATGTTTGTCATGTATCATGTATTGTTCTCTATTCGTATAAATTAGGTAGCCATGCGCGGTCACAACTCCCTGTTTCACTTTGGATCCAATCATAGTTAATGCTTGGAGATGGTTATGAAACTGGACAAGTTCCTTAGTTTCATGTTTTTGTCCGTATTTTTGGCTCTGACCCTGCACAAAACACACCTTTTTTCGAGAAGATAACCAACCAAATCCCTCGATTAAATTATAAGTTGCGAACCCGTGCGAAGCGAAAAAAAAAGATTGCGCAGGGTCACGGTCAATTCAATATCAATTGCGACAACATTGTTCTCGCTTATATTAACTATGATCCAATAAACTAATGTGCTCTCTCAAGTGTTCTCTCCTCCTCCGAATCGACACTTACAATATCGCGGAAGTGACCGTCCATCCCACTTTGTCAGCCACAAGATGAAACAACCTCTGAAACCGTGCGACGTCAAGCCGTCTATTGTCAACCAACAATCTCTTGTTTATCAATTTAAAAGTGACATGTGTAATGCAAGTTATGTTGGTTACACGCGGCGGCATTTGTATCACCGCGTAGACGAGCACAAGAATGCTGGAAAACATTTGGAAAACATTGGAAAACATTTCCGTGTGAAACGTTCTAATGTGCCCAATGATCTTACCAAGAATTTTACCATCTTAAAAAAGTTCAAGAAGTTTTTATTAACGAACTGAGACTCAGTCTGAATTTTTTTACATTTTCATACTTTACATTCCTTTACTTCTTTGTTTTATATTTATACTTATGCAAAAATTTTTATCTTCACTTTTGGCTTGATAATGAATGAAGTTTGGACGAAACGTCACGCACTGTATTACTGTTAGATTTTACTTCACATTGCTTTCAATAGCCTTTACTTGTAAGCATCTATTATTTCCTACAAAAAAGGGAAAATCCTCTGGTCGTTAGAGCAAAACAATAAAAGGTTCTATACATGTTTTCACACAGGAAGGGAATCAGTGTGGCCTGTCACCACTTGCGTTTACTTATCTTAAAAACATATATTTCATGCAACCTCGTTCCCAGGGTGTTTTTGTCTTTTGCCTTCTCAACGACAATGGAGACTTCGCGCTCTTGTACTTGTATTTATTTAACTCTAAAAGTTCCGTACTCTTAACCTCAACTATCCCAAAAAGGGAACAAAAATATTAATGCTTATTACCCTGATGAACTGAGCAAATCTTGAAAAGCCCCTTGGTGTTGAAGTTGTAGCTGTGAGTGCGAACAAACGCTTTCCACTTGGCCAGTTCACAATTTCTCTTTGGCGTTTGCAAAGAGTTTCCAATAGACCTTTTCGGCTTGTACATTTTGTTTTCTTAATACAGATCATGTTATAATACTCAGGAGGTTTGGTCTTTTGTTTTGTTCATTAAAATGAGGGCATGCAAGCATGAATATGCCGGCATGCACTCTTTTTAATGAACAAAACAAAGGACCAAGCCTCCTGAGTATTATAACATGATCTGTATCAAGAAAACAAAATGTACAAGCCGAAAAGGTCTATTCCCGGATATTTTTCCACGTGTGGAGCTGTCACTTCGCCTCAGAGCACTTTGGTTTTGATGATATGATGATGTCACGGACTCCCTGGGATCTCACTGGGACAAGTAATGGGCGGTCGCTCGTTCACGAAAAGCATGCATCGAAAAAGCGCACTTCCACTTGTAATTTCCAACTCAAATTTGGCAGGCGTGATTATTGGCCTTTAAAGGTCACGAAAAGCAAAAAACAAGAAAAAGTCAAAATTTCATCTCAGTAGCATTTTAATTGTACAGATTTCTCAAGATTAGAATTTACTGAGAATGTACTTGAAATTCCCGGAATTTCTAATACCAACTTTTTCTAATACCTGAAAGTCGTAAAGTCGCCTTTAAAAATGCACCCTTGTGCCAGAGATATGGAGAGCATTAAAGGAGCGGGAATTAATCAAATAGTGTCCCAGAACTTGATAAAAGGTGTCTTAGGTATTGCGCTGATTAATTATTGTTTAGAGCTTCTTCATATGAGCCCGGCTGGCCCGGGTTTCCGAGATGTTGCTTCGGTAGCGGGCTGAAAATTTTGCCATATGAACAATCCATCCCGGTTAAAGGGAGGAAAATAATACAATACATTTTCGTTATAAAACGGACATTACCGAGTTTTTACTTCTCTTTTCTTCGATAATGAAGCTTAGATTAGTTTTATTTGATCATAGTTAATAGAGGGGAATGGTTATGAAACCCGAAAAATTTCTATGTTGTAGGTTTTTGTTCTCTTTTTTGGCCTCAGTTGACCGTGCACAAAACACAATAGTTGTTTATTCCGTACTGAGTAACTAACCAATAGAACGTGATGGTTACGTAATTCATGCATAGTGCATGAGCGCAAAACAAAAGATTGTGCACGGTCGTGGACTTTTCAATCTAAATCTTGGCGACTTTGTTTGGTCCTTTAGTGTTTGCCGAGCTTCGAAACCAGTCCTCTCTATTAACTACGATTTGATAGTTAACGTAAAGTCAAAATTAATTTGAGGTTGCTTAAACAAAGAAAATCGACAATTTCTCGCCACGCTTGTTCGTTACATTTTATATCTGAATGGTCGCGTCACAAGTTTTTCATCTCGGAAAGCGGGCTTAAAGTCGCCGTATGAACAGGAACGAATTTCGTCTCGGTAACCGATCCATCTCGGTCAACCGGGATCATGTGAAGAGCCCCATAATTGTATGATCACATTGGCCGTTTTTATGCTAGAGACGTTAAAGTCGTCTGAGACGTTAAAGTCGTCTCAAGACGACTTTAACGTCTAGTATAAAAACGAGAAATAAGACAGACGCATTTAACGTCTGACGACTTTAACGTCTTGTTTTAAGTGCGTCGTTGAGACGCACTTAACAGACGACCTTAACGTCTCAGACGTTAAATGCGTCTAGTATAAAAACGGGACGCCCTAACTTGGACGCATTTAGCCCTGAGTCCTTTGTTAATCTGCACTTCGTTCCTTCCCTGCTCTCTTGGTCGACAAGACAAACAAGCCATGCGCCGAGTCTAAATCTAGTT
>NC_090893.1:614007-631507 GCF_036669925.1 Montipora capricornis | reverse complement strand
GTTCGGAAACATTTTGTGAAGAAATATTTATAATGGGTCACACGCGCATTTTGATCGCCCGATTATGCATAAACATACACTGAAACCAAATGAAAAATTATCTGGTAACTCAGTATGGGTTCAACTAAGACAGAGAAGGAATCCATGTTTCGCTATTTGTATTTATTTGTACTCAACTCTGCACAGTCTTCTATAGCGTTTCGTTGCGGACAAAATATCCACATCATAAAATATGAAATGGAAAACACAAACAATCTTATAAAAGGAGTAAATGAGTCCAATTGTATGAATACTAAGTCGAGAATTCTAAAAAGTCTATCAAAATAATAAAATTCGAGGTCGAGGAAAAAAATAAATATGAAGTCGACAGAAATAGTATAAATAGTAAGTCGAGAATTCTAAAAGTCGAAAAAACTAACAAACAGAAGGGAAAAAATCGAATTTGAGAATTTAACAGCTTTTTTTTTGTTATTGGAAGTCGAAAACAAACTGAGTCGAAAAAATAAAATTCGAAGTCGACTTTAGCTAATGAGTAGTGAGCGAACGCTGACCCCCTCATACAGAACATTCAGAAAATCAAAATGGCTGCCGGGGCAGCACGTTGGCTCCCAAATTACGATGAGTTCTTCTTTTCTTTGGGAAACCTTCTTAACACTTGCGAACAACAGCTAAATTCAACCCCTAGCGATCGAAGTGAATTCCTTTTTAGACGATAAGATGAGTACGAGAGGACACTTTCAACCCTTATATGAAGATTTTGTGAGACGTACGGCCACGAGCTGTCACAGCAAACGTGTCTTGCAGAGCAGATCTCACGCCAATTCTTCGCCGCACAAGTTTTTTGCGATCCTATTTTAAAAGGCATTGTTTCCTCCTAGAAGATGAGGTAGACGTTAGTCGGAGAGCGGACAGAAGAAGTGCCCCGACAGAAAGGTATGGCTTACAAGGACGACCAAAGGTCGTTGTAACTCAGAAACAGCTTCAAACATTGCATGAAGTGTGCGGATTTCGCTGTAATGATACTGCAGAGACTCTTGGCGTTTCCGACAGGACATTGAGACGAAGGCGGCATGAATTTGGTATGAGAGTGGAAGGAAGAGAACTTTCTCTAGTATCAGATTCTGAACTGGATGACATTGTAAGAAACATTCGTGCTGTTACACCAGAAGCAGGACTATTAATGGTGCAAGGATCGCTAAGACAACAAGGATTGATGGTTGAGAGAGTTCGTGTGATGCACTCGCTGCGTAGAGTGTACCCCGTTACATCTGCGTTAAGAAATGCAAGAAGAATTATCCGAAGAAGTTACAATGTGCCCTCTCCAAATTCATTGTGAGGGGCAATCGATAATTTTGATAACAATCGATAAAAGTCGGTTTTCTGATATATCTATTTTTCTCGATTGCCCACCTCGGGTGTATTTCACACCGAAACAAAGTTTTGCCTGGATGAATGAACTGGGTTTTTACCAGGGATTTCTCTTAATAATGACTTATGAAAAATGTTCATGTGGGTGCCAAAATCCGTAGCGGGTACTGATAACAAACGTGAGATCAGTTATTTCCATTGGCCTGATCTTGACCTAAGCCCTTAAAGTGGTTCCATTTTCTCATTTTTCCTCTGATTTCCATCAACTAAAAACCTTTGTCAAGTAAAAGAGCTATAGTACAATAATCAATATTTTACTTGTGTCAAATATGTAAAATAAGTGATTTATGATGTAAACATTGCATCATAATATCAGCTTTTTGCAATTAGTATTTCCAGATTTTACCCCGTCACTGTATATGGAAACTTTACATCTCAAATAGTTTTACCAAATTAAATACAACAAGGCTAGGGCAGGTTTTGAGATGTATACCATTCTACTCTGCAAGATGTGAAATTGCAGATGGGGTCATCAGGCAAAATCGGCAAATAATTTCAAGAGACTGAATCATGATGCAGTTGTTAAGTCATCGTACGCCACTTCATTTTCATGTTTGATTAATAGGAGTAAATTATTAATCATTTAAAGAAATGGTAGCAGCCTAAACAACAATCCCCAGAAGGTACTTGAGACTGGATCAAAATTGCTCAAAACATCAGTACCCGCTACGGATTTTGGCACCCACATGAAAATTTTTCATAAGTCATTATTAAGAGAAACCCCTAGTAAAAACCCAGTTCATTCATCCAGGCAAATCTTTGTTTCCGTGTGAAATACACCCGAGGTGGGCAATCGAGAAAAATAGACATATCAGAAAACCGATTTTTATCGATTGTTATCAAAATTATCGATTGCCCACCACAATGAATTTGGAGAGGGCACATTGTAACTTCTTCAGATAATTCTTCTTGCATTTCTTAACGCAGATGTAACGGGGTCCACTCTACGCAGCGAGTGCATAACACGAACTCTCTCAACCATCAATCCTTGTTGTCTTAGCGATCCTTGCACCATTAATAGTCCTGCTTCTGGTGTAACAGCACGAATGTTTCTTACAATGTCATCAAATTCAGCATCTGATAGTAGAGAAAATTCTCTCCGTTCCACTCTCATACCAAATTCATTCCGCCTTCGTCTCAATGTCCTGTCGGAAACGCCAAGAGTCTCTGCAATATCATTCCAGCGAAATCCGCACACTTCATGCAATGTTTGAAGCTGTTGCTGAGTTACAACGACCCTTGGTCGTCCTTGTAAGCCATACCTTTCTGTCGGGGCACTTCTTCTGTCCGCTCTCCGACTAACGTCTACCTCATCTTCTAGGAGGAAACAATGTCTTTCAAAATGGGATCGCAAAAAAACCTGTGCGGCGAAGAATTAGCGTAAGATCTGCAAGACACGTACACGTTTGCTGTGACAGCTCGTAGCCGTAAGTCTCACAAAATCTTGATATCAGGTTTGAAAGTGTCCTCTCGTACTCATCTAATCGTCTAAAAAGGAATCCACTTCGATCGCTAGGGGTTGAATTTAGCTGTTGTTCGCAAGTGTTAAGAAGGTTTCCCAAAGAAAAGAAGAACTCATCGTAATTTGGGATCCAATGTGCTGCCCCGGCCGCCATTTTGATTTTCTGAATGTTCTGTATGAGGGGGTCAGCGTTCGCTCACCACTCATTAGCTAAAGTCGACTTTGAATTTTATTTTTTTGACTCGGTGTGTTTTCGACTTCCAATAACAAAAAAAAGCTGTTAAATTCTCAAATTCGATTTTTTCCCTTCTGTTTGTTAGTTTTTTCGACTTTTAGAATTCTCGACTTACTATTTATACTATTGCTGTCGACTTCAAATTTATTTTTTTCCTCGACCTCGAATTTTATTATTTTGATAGACTTTTTAGAATTCTCGACTTAGTATTCATACAATTGGACTCACTTACTCCTTTTGGAAGATTGTTTGTGTTTTCCATTTCATCTTTTATGATGTTGATATTTTGTCCGGAACGAAACGCCATAGTCTTCGGTAACAATTGGAAATCTTTAAAGCGGCGAGTAATGGTCTTCGACAACAATTTCATTTTTCGCCGTTGGATATCAAGTGATCTTTGTTTCTAATATTTTATTAACTTGGTATTATATAAAACACTGAAATAATATTGCAATTTTCTTATGGATTTAACAAACATTGAAGGAATCGAACGCTTTGAATGGATCACAGTGTTCAGTCAAGTCGCATCTTAGTTGTCTGCCGGCAATTTACATTTAGCGGTATTTTGTCCTCAACTCTGCAAAGGCATAAATTTGGAAATGTGACAGTGAAGAATTATTTGATTGAAAGGTTGTTGTCTCTTTTGTGCTTCATTATTTGCGGTCAAGGTTCTTTCGAAAAGGGTTTGATGTGAACTGTTAGAAATTTATTTAATTGCATATGCGTTGTGACACGGATTGTCTCTTGTTTGCACTCATGCAATTGAAATAGGAAGGGTTTTTTGCCTCTAGTAGCAAATGTGTTTTTTTTTCAATTAATTTTTTGCTGGAAAAGGATTTTGTGGTATTTCCAGCCTTTGTTCACGAAAATATACAGGTCTGTTGGAAGCGTTCTTGAGTTTCAACAAAATGAGCCCTAAAATCAGCCAAAAATTGTGATTCCGATGAATGATAAACTAAAGTGGCTGCTATTTCCAAAATGATGGAATTACCTGGTGATAAATAGCCTCGTCTTAGAGAGTAAATTTTTTGACTTTGCAGAAACAATGGTCAACCTCAAGATTTGGGCAATTGTAATCTTTGTGTTAAATTCACACATTTCTTGTCAAACTTTATAACACTTGAAAGAAAAAGAAAACTAACATAAACTAAAACCTTGTATCTTGCCATCATTTGACACAGATGCTTTACTGTTTCGCGGGTAAACACGACAGCAAAACGTTTCAGTTCCAAAAGGTCACTCAAAAAACTGTTTGTCATGGACGTTACATCATGGACGTTACATGTACATTAATGGATGTTACATAATGGACAACATTAAATGCAAGAAGCTTGGTAATTATTGCTCTAAAAGTCGGGTTCTAACATTTAATTTTGTTGTTCGGAGAAAAAATTCAAGGCAGTGTTGAATTTATAACAACAATAATAATATAATAGTTAATTTAATGTCAAAGAGTTAAGTTTTTTCGTCTTCCAAAGCGAACACAATCAATATAATAGCTCTGAGATTAAAATTTAATGTCTTTGAATGTAAAACTTCTGCAAGTCTCTAAAGTTTGAGAATGTGGAACTGAACAAAGGTTATTACATGTAGTTCCAAACCATGCAAAAATACTGTCAACAAAAGGCCTTTACATGTAGTTAGTAACTTATCCAGTCTTAAACAAATATGTTCAAAAATAGCTTGAAACAAGGGAACATTTTTAGGAAGCCCTTTTCTGCAAGCTGTTTGTTTTAAGATTTTAAACCATAGAATAAAATAATACATAGGGCAGTTGTTTCATTAAAATTTTCAGCAGGAGGGCAACTGATTTTCACAGGCAGGGAAAACTTTATAATAAAAACTTTCCTCTAGATGTTCAAACCAGGTGAACAAAACCAACTTGAAGCCCTTAGTGAAACCCCTAATATATAAAGATAATGTTAATGAAGAGTCACAGATAGGTGTGGCGTATGCTTTTTCGTCAGAAACTTGAACACCTTCTCCACAACTGCTTCTTTCTCCTCCGCAAGTGACTAATTTAGTTTCACCTGTTGTCTTGAAAACTTGACAGGCCCAAAGAAAATGCACGATATGTGGGAACTGTCAATGTCATCCCTTTCTGGCCAGTCGACTAATTTTGGGTGTTGATGTTAATGGTATTACATGTACAGTATAACTTGTACTCTCTTGGGTCTCCTTGCTTCAACAGTCTGAGTAAGCGAACCCTTTCCCCATACTTTCTTCTCTTCTTTGCTAGCTCAGATGGACCTGATATTTTAGTCTTTCTTTCCTTCTTTTTTCGTTCTTTGTCTTTCTCTAAAGTCTGTATCTCTCCAGATGGATCTTGATTTAGGCTATTAAAGTAATGACTCCATCTTTTTTTAGGGGCCTTTATTTGTGGAAAAACTTCCCTTTTATGGAAACTGCAGAGAACTTAGCACAATCTAGCATCCAGAATGCAGCAGTTGTTGCTACCTGAGCATGCTCAAAACACTTACTCCACACAGAGCATGCTTTAAGGTGATTACTGCTGACCAGAAACAAATTTCCAGTCTTTGTAGGTGAAAAAGAAGAAAGATAAAGCTAATTTTAAAACTAATGGCCAGTTTTCTAATATGTGTGGGGAAAAAATGAAGGAAGAGAGAATTAATGTTTTTAATGCCACTAATTTCATTATGTTTTTCACACACTGTAACATCCATGAGCTGGAATGTAACGTCCATGACAGTGTTTTACTGTCAAAGAAAGAATTGAAGAGACACAACACAAAAGAAATATTTATCAGTTCATAATTTAAGTGTTGCCATTTACCTAAAAAACAATATCAATGGTTTTAAGTTATCCCTTCAGAATTCACAGGAATTTAGGGTTGACGATTTGTATTTGGGAACATGGTCTCTTCAGCTGTAACGTCCGTGACAGCTCCATTTATTTAAATATAATTTTTGGGGAAAAAGTTCATTCGACGAGTTTTCAACTAAACATGCAACTCTTCCCCATCTGTCATAAAAAAGTAAAAGGGAATTATACTATTTTTTTGCATCTTTTAAAATGATTTTTCTCCCGTCATATTTGCACAAATGTAACGTCCATGATCGTGGATTGACCCTTAAATGTTTTTCGCTGATCGTAACTTTTTATATTCGCGGTTCAAAATTAATGTTGTTTTCTTGTCGCAAATTTTGTTGCTGATTGCAAAATATTTTATTCTCGATCGATCGTCCTGAAAACTTCCTTCTGCTCTTCCTAAAACTGTGTAAAAAAAAAACTATCAATATTTGTTTTGCATAAAGCAAGCTAACAAAATCTGTACATTGCTTACATGTAGTTTACATTTGTTAGCGTTAAAATAGAATTTTCGGTCCTATGCTTCTGTTGCGAAGTAGTATATTTTTTAGGTCACTCATCCAGATACTAACCCCGCCGGTCAGGGATTACTGTAACTTCAGTTAACTTTTGTATTACAAAGCTGTCAGATTCTCAGAGTGCATGCTTAAACTTGTGGTGAAAAGAAGTTGTGAGGGAACTTGAAATATGATCAACATGTCTGCCCAGAAGCCAATGTTTCTGGATTCCCTTTTACAATCTTTCTGGGTTCAGTACTTTGCTAGTAACCACATGTCTTCTCAGGGGGCTACATGTATTTATCTAAGACTTCTACCATGGCACCGCAATGATATGCAATACCAAAACAACATTGTGTACTGTTAGAGCTACATATTACACAAAAACAACTTGAATCTCCTGGAAAACAAAACGCGGCTCAATTGACAAGGCAATGCGAGTCTATTTTTTCTAAAGATAACAGGAATTTCTTCTTTCTGACAAATGATTAATAGGCCGATAGCCAGGTTTTTAACCTCAGAAAAGGATTTGGAACTGAGGTGAATGTTATTTATGTAAAAAAAAAAATTAGAAGAGGTCCTAGGACCGGTCCCTGGGGCACACCACAGGGAGAAATAAGTTGATAAATACTCTCCAATTTGAATTGTTTGCATTCTATTTTTTAGATACGATTGAAACCAATCATTTATGAATCCCCGGAAATCGTAAAAGTTCAATTTAATGATTGACTGTATCAGGTCAATGAAGACACCGCATGAGAAGTAACGTTTATCCATATTGCTCAGTATTGCTTCGACAAATTATATCAAGTATGGCATGCTCTGTGGAATGTGATTTCTGAAAGCCATACTGTGAGAAGAACATTAGATTATTTTTGTCAATAAATTCCTTAATCTGGTAATAAATAGTTTTTCAAAAATCCTGTTAAAATTAGGCAAAAGAGATATTGGCCAATAATTCACTTATGTCCAGGTTTGACCCTAATTAGATGCACGCAGATTTTAGTAAGCGTCACAAAGTGTCCCCTTGCTCTTCTCGCCAACTTCAACATCACTTGTGTCTCAGAATACAGACAATTAACGTCAAAAAGTGTCCCCAAATGCTGCTCTTTAAGTAGAGATTAACTGCTGCATTTACCCAAAGCTAAAAATAACGCTTACCTTTACCCTTATCTTATTGTTGAAAATAGGTAGCAAATGCTTAGACTTAAAGGGACACTTCGTGTTGGATGTCAAAATCGGGCGTGCATTTAATTAGGGTCAAACCTGGATAATTATAAGTGAACTGTTGTTTACTTAACTTACATACACATAGAATTTCATGAAAAGGAGGGTGTAATTGAATTTTCTCACTGGCTTCATGTATGTGGGGTGCTTAAAGGTGGCGAAAAGCATTTCTTTTGTATCTGGTTGAAAGTTGGAACCATGCGAAGGTTTTGGTAAATTTGCAGTCGATAACGGTGTGATTTATGGAGTCTGGCTCACCACAGTAGATGCAGTCACTGTCTGTACTTATCCTATACTTGCAAAGTTCTTTCTTTGGAGTAACAATCCTGTGGATAAATTTGAATTGAAATTCTATCAACGTATTTTCTTTGCATGTCTTTGAAGTCATTTTAAAAGCATCTGTCCAAATCTAAGTATCTATTGAAATATCTCTTTCTCATCTTTCCGGTCCAGTATGGGGTGATTGGTGTTTCTTAACGAGAAGAAGGCGATAATAGTCTCTTGCTCTATATGTTTCAAAATTGATTTCATTTGTTTCGTTCAGTAAAAAATATTTCCAGTTTTCTCCGCAATTGAAGCTCGAATTGTACCCTAGGGCTCGCGCTCTGTTCTTCAAACGCACAGGGATTGCACTCAACATTTGATAGAACTGGAGAAAGTTTGTGTTACAATGGTATTTGGCTTGAAATTCTTGAAAAGTTAGGTATTGGCCGTTTTCATTAAAAAGCTGTTGGATCGTGTGGATACCCTTGACAAACCATTCTCTTATAAATAACGGTTTCCCATCAACTAAGATGTCTTTGTTATTAAAGAGGATGGAGTCGATTCCTTGATCATAATTGTACAGAGTGTTGATTTCATCAAATGCAATAAGTATGTCTCTATAGAATGTCGGAATGTGCGTTAAATATTTGACATCATAGTTAATACATCGAAGCAGGAAATTAAGGCCTCCATGTTTGTTAAAAAGTAGTCCGGTACTACTTTCCAATTGCAGTTATCTCTAAAAGAAGTCTTTTGATCCACGCGTCTGAGCGATTTTATTGTAAGTTCGATGTCAACCATCCGCAGGCCCCTTGTGGAAAGGTCTTGATACATACTAGTGCGTTTTATATTGTCCTTCTTATTTTCCCAAAGCAACCGAAACATTTTATCTTTTACCATTGACACTATTTCCTTAGGAACGTTAACATTGGAAATTGAGTATATTAAGCTAGACAACCCCAAAGATTTAATTATTAATACTTTTCCATAGAGCGTTAATCCTCTCGATTTCCAAATGTCTAAATAGGCCTTTTCCACTATAGCCGCCATGTTGGTTTTAAAATTGTCATGCAAATTAGCCATGTGTTATGCTGGGGGGCAAACATTGGAAAAAAGGCAAATTGCGGAAAATCGGCTCGGCAAAATATTGAAATAACATTGCTAAAAGTACATTTTACAATTTAGAATGAAGTACCTTTTATAATAATTTTATATTTTTGATTGCCTCCGACATTTTGACTTTCTACTTCGTTATCTGCTAATTTTCACTAAAAAAAACATCGAAGTAACTTGTGTAGTCATTCTATTTTACTACTTAGGTGAGAAACATTCAATGAACGTGAAACAAATCATCTGTGTGGCTAGGATGTTCGTTATAACCTCTCGAACTTGTGTTGTTTGCCCCCTCACAAGTGTGTTGCTAATTTGCATGATAATAACAAATCCAACATGGCAGCCATCGTGAATAAGGTCTATTGGTCTGTAGTTTTTGTACTTTTAAATTAAAGTTCATCTGGTTGTTACCTCTTTCATCATAGGAAACATAGATTCTTAATTATTTGGTGGGAGTGTTCATCCATCTCATCCCTAGCGGTTTGGTTTTATTATTCAACCATTTCCCAAGCCAGAATGCTTTTGTTTTCTCTACGTTGAGCACTAATCCGGAGAAATTCCCAAAAGCGTTCATAGTTCAGATAGTTTCCAAGGCATGTCCAGCGGAAGCCACATCAGCACAGAATAAGTTGGTATCAGCTGCAAATTGGCTTAGTTTGATCTCTGAGCCAAAAATTCTGATTCCTTTAATAGTCGAGTTTTGTTTTATTTTTTTAGATAGTATTTCTGCTGTTAAGATAAACAGATATGGCGAGAGTGGACATCCTTGTCTAACTCCTCTAGAGTGCTTAAACCAGTCTGTTGCAAAGCCGTTGTTCAAAGCTGCGCTTTCTATGTCCATGTAGAAAATCTCGATCCATTTTCTTAAGCTGTCACCAAAATTGAATTTTTTGAGAGTACTTTGAATACAAGACCATTCCAGGGAGTCAAAAGCTTCCTTAAAATCAACTGATATTAATATACCTGGAGTATTGTTCACCCGAGTTTGCTTCATAGTATCCACTTATTAATCTTACATTTTCTCCAATATATCATCCTTTTATGAAGCCCGTTTGGTCCGGACGTACTAGCTTTGTGAGCATTGATTCATTTCGCCTTGCGAAGGCCTTGGATGCAATTATATTATCCACATTTAGTATAGTGATGGGACGCCAATTCTGTAAAAGCAATAATTCAGCGTCGTCTTTCGGTAAAAGCGTAATTAATATTGCTCCTACGCTGAGAGACCGATCACCTCTCAAGCTCATATGCTCTATGTTTGGATCATTGACAGAATTTGAGTCTCATCAGTAGTTGTTTCGTCATTTTCCAATTTAATTTCGTTTATGGTTTTTCTATTATAATAGTTCCTTTTTTTTTAAAGAAATATTTTATAGCTTTTTCGCTCTTTTCTACCCAGCGGCATTTAGACCTGAAGATTGCAGCTTTATTTTCATACTGATGCTGAAGTTCCTTTTTGAGGTCATCATATTTTTTAAAATTCCATCAATGTTATCAAGGTTCTGGCTATTGCAGATTATCTTATGCAGCTTACATGTATCTAGTTGTTGTTTGATCTCCGCTTCATGATTACGGATCGCCTGTGCTTTTCCCTTGGAGAACGAAATGGTTGTGCTTCTTATTTCCATTTTAATCAGTTCCCAAAGAGCTGCTGGTCATTTACATAATGATATTTTTCGCGAAGCTGAGGATATAATTCTAGAATTCTGGTTGTGTATTCCTTGTCCTCTAACAAAGAATTATTAAATTTCCAAAAATGATAGTAATATTGTGTTGTGATCAGGGGCTATTGAGGTTTGGATGTCCACTTTTTTAACAAATTTTGTCAAGTGTTTGGATATTGAAAAGTCTATCCTTGATTTCACACCTAGCGTTTTAGACCTGTAAGAAAACTTACTGACATTGGGATAACGAGTTCTTTGTATGTCGACAAGCTCAAGGGTATCCATTGTGATATTTACCAAATTTCGTCGATGTGATCTTTTAGCTTCATTCCTATGTGGTTAAGCTCGTCCCTCAACGTGTCGTTTGCTTTCTCGGTTTTGGTAAGTTGCGGTTTAAGCTTCTCCGTTTCCCTTTGATTGACATTTAGGGCGGATTTCAGCTCTAGGATTTTTTGCTTCAGTTGTTGGTTTTCTCTGAGAATCGTTGCAACTGTAATTTGGATGTCAACTAGCAACTCCTTGATGTCAGTTAGGTTTAGTTCGGGCTGAGTGGCTGCAGCAGTTGGTGCCTCCCCGACACTATCCGCCATATTGGATCGTTTCTAAACGTTATCTTCTTCTTTCAATGAACCTCTTTCTCCCCTTTTATGTTTTCTACTAATCCTCTTCATTGAAACTGGCACCACATAGCATCACTCCAAGATGTGTTTAAGGTCGAAAATACCAAGGAAATATTATAAAAGAAGGGAACTTAAGCTCCGCTCAGAAACCATGCACGTCCGACCTTGTCGGGCTCACGCATGCTCTCCAAAATTTTCATTTTTGGTGTCTCCCCACACTGTGCAACAATATTCAAATAACGGCCGAATTAATGGATTGTATAATAGATTTCTTAGTCGATGATTAAGATATGTCTTAGCTCTCTTAAGCAAGCAAATTCTAGAATTTAATTTATCAATTAGGAAATCGATATGATTATCCCAGTTCAAATGTTTGTCTATCTTAACGCCTAAAAGCTGCCTTGGCTACTTCAATCGGAGTGCCACAAAGAGATAGATCAAGAGATGGATTACCAGAGTGCAACAGTTTTTGTACAGTTCCTATGATCAAATGTTTAGTCTTTTTCGTGTTCGGAACCATCTTATTCAGAGATAGCCATCTACTAGTTCTGTCAAGGCTGTCTTGAAGACCACGCTGAATAAGCAGCGGGTCACTGTTAGTCTCCCATATGGTAGTGTCATCTGCATATATGTCGACATTTGAGTTGGAGATTCCAATTGGAAGGTCGTTGATGTACAGCGAGAATAGTATTGGGCCCAAAATTGACCCTTGCGGAACTCCTCGGGCCAGCACCAGTGCACCAGTCAGTGAGCCAATAATGCAGCAGCGTTTTGTTCGATTACTAAGGTATGATTTAAACCATTCTTGAGATGTATTGGTGACATGGTATTTGTCGATTGTGGATAGCAATAAATAATGCTCTACAAGGTCAAACGCCTTGCTTTAAAGATCCAGCAGCACTGAATCCACAAGCTTTCTAGAGTCCATAACCTTAAGCCAGTTATCGGTGAGGTCCAAGAGCACAGTTTCACACGGTTGGTGTGGCCGACTGGTTTCCATGAATAAGATTGTTTGAAGTCAGGTACCCGAGATACGATTTTGCCACATGCGTCTCGAGAGGTTTAGAGCAGATAATTGGTAAGATTTAGATTGGGCGATCATTATTCCTGTCGTGAACTGAGTCCTTCTTATAACAGGAATCGTTTTGGCTCGTTTAAAATTAATTGGAAAAGTACCGCTTGCGATGCTTGAGTTGTAAATATGGGTAAGAGAGGGAGCAATAGCTTTTAATGCCAGCTTTAATGGTTTTATTCCAATACCATCGAGACCAGTTGCTTTGTTATTTGGGATGCTCTTGAGGTCCTCGATGACTTGTTGTGTGCTTATTGGCGGGATGTGGAACACGGTTGCTTCGCTAATGTGAGACTTAATAAAGTTTACAAGACGTGCATCTTGTTCATTTGAGGCTATGCAGTGTGGAGCAGAGATATTGATATGTTCAATGTTGATAATTCCCACAGGGTTAGTGATTTGCTGGCCATTCACTTCAATGAAAGAAAAATTGCTTGGTCTTGGCTTGGTTGGAACAACTTGCCTAAGTATTTTCCACAGTTTCTTCGGATTGTTCATGTTTTCCATGATCTCATTTCTCACATATGCTGCCTTAGCATTCGCGATCTTTTTAACCACCTGTTTGCCTAAATTCTTATACAATGACCTGGCGAGAATATTTGATTTCGCACGTAATTTAAACTGGTCTCTCAGGTGTATAAGATGCATGATCTCTTTGTTCATCCAAGGTGACAGGCATTTGCGTTTTACTCTTTTCTTGACAATGGGAATGTGACGATTCACAACAGTTCACAACGATAAACAAGTTTAGTGTTCACAGTGCACCGCAGAGCAGAGCAGTACGGAGAAACGTTACGAGTATCAACGCTGCATCATCGAAACACTTCGTCACCAGGTGAATCTCAGTTATGACGCCATTGAGCAGCTGATGAAAACCCTCAAGACAAATCTTGGTGTACTGCCATAACATCCAGGAAAGTGAAATCGAGAACAGTACAGCAGGTTCAAAAAGCTGCGCAAAGTTATGAACTATATTCGTGTGGGCAAGGCTGATGGTCTCGACCATATTCCAACTTGCCTCCTAAAGTTATCATTTACATTTATTGCACTTACACACTTTTTACACGCCTTTATTATTTTTCTTTTTATCATTACCAAAATTAAAGAAAAAATCATGTTGACCTGCAGGTAGCAGATTTGCTATTCGAGGCGGGTCAATCATCAACGTACTTTGCTACATCATTAAATAAAGAAAAACAATAATAATAAGAGTTAGACATTATTAAATTATAAGGAGAGGCATAACTGGTAAATACATCAATAGTTGCATAATGTATCAATAAAGTATAGGAGCAGATTAGGTACAAAAGCAATTGGATCAATTTGTTTTAATTGTACAGTCTTTGAGTTTAGAGGTACATTTTGCCTCTACTACTCAACCGGACACTCAAGCTAGGACACATGGGCGCGTTGGCCAGCCAAGCCCTCCGTGCAGTTTATTAAGCATTGGAATAGGTACAAGAATATTAATACATCAATTCTAAAATAAAGAGAAAAGCAATGCACCAGAGACGGACACGAAAACCCCTAAAAAAACCAGCAGGTGGAAAAAAGCAGGGAACGTGTACCCCCGACCAAGGCAGTGGTGGGACCCTCGGGGTTCTAGGGAATTCTAATTGAAAGACACGACTTACAATGTAAATGAACGCTAACATATACCGCCTAACGAAAGCATTAAACACTAATTCAGCTCGATATAACAAAAAAACCAAACAGGACTTGTGCACGCGGCGAGGGCTAACCGTAGAATGCCTCACTCGCTAAACGATCGCCAAATACAAACCACAATCACGTGGCACTCCAAGCACCTGCTGCTCAAAACCAGGCCTCTGCTACGTAACGGCAAAATATCAATTTGAGCTAACCAGGATTATCACAAATAACATTAATTGCGACATCAAGATAAGAATCTTCATTTCACAGAATCTGAAATAAAGACTTTTTCATTTGTTTTTTAAAGCAATTTTCTGATAATGATTTAAATTCATTCAGTATCTTATTCCAAATTTTGACACCAACACGCGAAAAAGCCTTTTTTTGTAAGTTTAGTCTAGAGTATTTTGTACTAAAGAGCTGCGACTTGGATGACCGAGTATTGTAGGTATGAATGTGTGACGTTTTAGTAAATAGTTTCACAATGTTGATTTAGGCACTTGGATTGTGCACGTCAAACATTTATTTTGCTTGCGACTTCATAATATAGGAAAGTAATAGGCAGAATTTGTGCTGTGACAAATAAAAGGATGGCAAGATAGAATAAGCAAAATAGAATAAGCAAAATAGAATAAGCGCAGCACTCGCTTTTGAAGAACCAAGAGTTTGTTTAAATAATTATTGGAAGTACTTCCCCAGGCAATGTGTCCATAACCTACATAAGGTAAAATTAAAGTGTCTATCACCTCAATGCACTTTTCCACTTAATTTATTATCTCAAATACATCTTGTTGTTTTTGGAACCTTTTGATTGCAATTTCACTTTTTTTACGGCTTTACATGACGGGAAAAGTGGTCATACTTTGATCCATAACCGAGCGGTGAAGGGGAATGGGTTTCCCTGGCGCGGCCTGCCAGGATTTGGTTCAAGTATACTGTAGCCTGGTTAGATCAGTTATTGAATATGCAGCACCCGTCTGGGCAGACCTTCCGGTTTATCTGAGCAAAACCCTAGAATTGATACAAAAGAGGGCACTTAACATTATTTTTCCTGGGCTGCCATATGATGTAGCCCTTAGCCCTTCAGGCTTGCTGCCCATCAGTCAAAGGCGGGAAAAATCATGCCAAAAGTTAATGCAGAATTTACGAGATAAAGGTTTTCTTTCAAACATAATACCCATTCCCCCTGAAACCCACCATGGGTATATTCTTCGCTCTGGCTCTGTTATAAATAGCAGTGTTAAATTAGTTGCCAGGACTGAACGGATGAACAATTTTTGTACTTATAAGTATCAATAATATAGTTGTTGGTGCCCTTGTAATTCAGCTGTAGCTGCAAGAGGGGTAAATAAACTGAACAATCAATCAATCGATACCGGATTGACGTCACAAATTAATTTGCATCGCTGTTTTCAAAGAATTATCTCAATGCAAAGAAGTTTGTGACGTCAACGCGGCATTGAACCCATTCCGCTTCACTGCTCGCTTATGGATCAAATTATAACCACTTTTCACGTTTTCAAACCCCAACAAACGTGAAATTTCAATCAAAAGGTTCTAAAAATAACACGATGTATTTAGAACGATTTCGGAGAATGAATATACTGGAAAAGTGTGTTGAGGTGATTGGCACTTTAAAGAATTATTAAATATTTATTAGGACAGTAGATGGAACGAAGTACCTTACCTTTGCAATCATCCCTATGGTTTTACTTATTTTTATGATAACAGAATCAACATGGCTTTTCCATGGCAAATTTTGATCGATTAAAACACCTAGGTATTTGACATAACTTTTTTCCTCTAAACTGACTCTTTTGTTTGTTTGTTTATTTAGGGAGAAAAATGTATTTTTTTTCTGACGAGGACGAAAAATTACAAAATTAGAATTTTTTTGTATTCAATGTCAACTTATTTGTAGTCAACCAATCATGTACGTTCTTTAACTCTGCATATTAACAGTTTGTTCGACCGCCTTGAGATTCCTATCAGCATAAAGTATATTAGTATCATCTGCGAAGAGACAAAATTTTAGTTTATCGGAACTGAGGTGAATGTCATTTATGTAAAATAAAAATAGAAGAGGTCCTAGGACCGATCCCTGGGGCACACCACAGGGAGAAATAAGTTTTGTTGATAAATACTCTCCAATTTGAATTGTTTGCATTTTATTTTTTAGATATGATTGAAATAAATCATTTATCAATCCCCGGAAACCGCGAAAGTTCGAGTTATCGAGTAATGTTTCATGATTGACTGTATCGGGGAGTACATTAGATTATTTTTGTCAATAAATTCCTTCATCCAGTAATATAATAGTTTTTCAAAAACCCGATTAAAATTAGACAAAAGAGATATTGGTCAATACCAATAATTAGAAGGGTCGGTTTCGTCTTCACTTTAGACTTTCTTCAAGAACCCTATACCGTCGTCGGCAATTTCTTATTTGGGAGCTGAAGACAGAATTTCTCTAATCATATCATCCAACACGGTATCTGCTATACTGCTATACTGTACTCGTTGTCAGTTTCCTCGTGGTTATGGCAGTACAGGCTTTCTAGTCGCAACAAGATTTGTCTTAAGGCGTTTATCAGCTGCTCAATATCATAACTGAGAGTGAGAGTCACCTGGTGCATGAAGACGTGTTTCGATGACTGGATGCGTTGATATGTTACTAGCTTGCAAATGTTTCTTTGTACTGCTCTACTCTACTCTTCTCGGCAAGAACCTAGCTTGGTCATCATCGCGGCGTACATTGTGAACATAGACAAGATCAGTTTTCGAAGAACTCTTCTGCGTTCGGAATGAAGAGATTCGCGGCCACCAGATGTTGTTTATTGTACGGCTGGTTCTCAGACTCCCTCTTCCTTTTTGAAATGCTCGGCACCAGGCTTTCTCGATTTATAAAAATGTTAATGTTAACTTGACATGATTTTTTTTTATCAAAAGTAAAAAAGTCGGCTTGATATAGGCATAGTTGCATTGGTAAGGGAAAGCTGTTTTGACGTGAATATCTGGGAACTTGATATGAATATAAAAAACTTGATGTATTTATATATATATCGTTTCACATAAATCATATGTCAATTTGATATGAATATGAGAAACTTGATTTATAAATGTATAGTTGACACATGGAATTGGCAATCTTGATATTTTGTCACATTCGGACAAGCATACCGGTGGATAAGTCTCTATCTAACAGTTTCAGTCTGCAATAATTTCAGTATTTCCTCCTGTAACAATGAATATGCACACCCTAGGCACATCTAATTAATAAGTAACGGTGTGTACGAAAACCTTGGAGAACGTTTATAACGTAAGGTAAAGTCTGCTTACAATCCAAGGGGCCCATGGCCATTAGGCCGGAGCTTATCCTGGTTTCCGTAGTATGAAGCGACTAGGCGTATTTCTACTCCCCCTCCCCCCACCACCT
>NC_090893.1:594007-609007 GCF_036669925.1 Montipora capricornis | reverse complement strand
AACTTCCATACAGCGTCTGTGAAACGGCGTTTTCACAAGTAGGTTTACTTTTAGACTAGCCCTTCCCGCGAATTAGGTCAAAAAACAAAGTCAGTTACGGTTCGGTGACCCTATGACGTCAGCTTAATTTCTTGTAGTTGGTCATCGGGCTCCTGTGGGATTCTCATTAGCGGGAACTTCAATCTAAAGATAACCTTACTTGTGAAAACGCCGTTCATAAGTATAGTTAAGTTGCACGCTCCGGGTGATGGGCTCCTGCCAAAATATGCAAGCCAGCAAAATATCGGAACGAACTTTTGAAACACTCGTTATACCTATTTATTTTATTTTTATTTTATTTCTTTGTTTCTTTACCTGTTCTACTATTAACCATATCTGCTAAATTTGATTGTAAGTTACATAGCCCGCCTCGATTATCTTTGCTATATGCGGTCTGTGTATTTCTTCAATTTGTTAAATTTAAACATTGAAATAAAATGATGATGATGATAAGAATTTATTTATCAGGTATAGATATCGATGATATACCGGGATTCAGTTTCTTGTTCATGAAATTTGATATCTTCGTCGTGCAAGATGAATACAATATGAGCGGCAGATCCGACGTGAAAATTGTTTTTTTTATGACTTATTAAAGTGTTAATGTACCCTAGGTATTTTTGATGTTTCAAGACATTTTAACAGGAAAAATCGAAAGAAACGTTTATGTAAGTGAAGAGAATTGACCTAATCGGCTAACTCAATGTTGTACCCAATTCAAATCCCCCGGGATTAAGATTCTTTGTGTATTGTATTTGCATGATAATAAAGCATATTTAAATGATATGGAAATACCTGGAAGAAAGCGTTTTATTCCCAGAGGGTTTGAATTGGGTACAACATTGAGTTAGCCGATTAGGTCTATTCTGTATCATAATATGCAGATATTGATTAATCAAACATTTCTTTTGTTTTCCCAACATGAATTACTAATGAATTTTATAAGGTACTGTTATCATTCACAGGTGAGGATATTGATGACGTCGTCATAATTACATATGTAATATTATTAAAAACTGGATCATTGGATAATGAAATTCGAGAGTTTTGATTGGCTAAGCCATCATGGGTTATGAGCCATTATACCATGATCTACAAACCCGAGAAAGCATAAGCGTGATTTTTTGGGCCTTTTTATTTTTATTGTAGTCTAGTTTTCTATATTTTGGGGGCATTTTTAATATCTATCATCTCATATCCAACGCGCGCTCATGGAATAATTGTTAAATGTATCATACCATAATATAAGTGCATCCTGTTTATGTGTGAATTCATGTGGCTGTTGGTGTCATAAATTAAAATTTCATTTTAAAAGATCGGTAAAAAAAATGGCTTCTAGATACGAAGACAGTGAAACTACCTTTGACTTTCTTCAGTAAAGGTGATCACTTTTTTCTCTGATTTTGAAATGAATTAAAGCTGAGATGTCTGATTTGGCGGATAGTTATTATCTGTATAGGAAAACAGAACATGGTATATGTTCGTATTCCCGGCAGTCATGAGGTATAATACTCTATTTATTAATGTTTTTAAGGTTCTTTATGGAGCGAAGAGAAATAACCACTTTTTGAAAGAGTTTTTTTTTTTTGTGACATGCGGAATAAGGTCAAGGAAAGTGGGTTCCACTTCAAGAGCTTGTTTCTTCACGCATATCACAAAAATCCAATTCAATAATTATTGTTTTATCAAATATTGTTTGAGAGACGGATATCAAGCCACAAAAGCACTAGTGGAGGTCCCCTGTTTATTTCCTTTTGAATAGGGACAAAGATAAATCAATTAACTAAGTGTGAGCAGGAACCCATTACCCGGAGCCTACAACTCTACTGTGTTCGTGTAACGGCTTTTTCACAGACCGATTTATTTTTAGATTGAATTTCCCGCGAATGAGACTCCCACAGGAGCCCGATCACCAATTACAAGAGAGTAAGCTGACGTCATAGGGTCACCGAACCGGAACTGCCCTTGTTTTTTTCCGGAAAAGATAGTCTAAAAATAAATCGGTCAGTAAAAATGCCGTTACATAGGCCCAGTATGGGAGCTGTAGGCTCCGGGTCATGGGTTCCTGGTGTGAGGTCATTAGCAAATGATGCCAAGCTCGTGGATTTTTTAGGACTCAGTAGGTTGGGTGATTTCCGGAATTAATTGTTGGTCGTGAGCCAATCAAATTCAGCAAAGGAAGTTCTTGTGCAATGTTCCGAGATTTGTCAAAATTAATGGATAGCTAAGAAATAACTGAGACATATGTAGACATTTAGCTGTTGGCTGAGACTCCAAAACCATCACACAGACCCTCGTAATGTCTTAATGTAAATAATTGATGATACCCATCATTTATTGCTCATATCATCTTTCGGCTATAGAATGAGCACAGACAACGCTTTTCTCCCTTCGACATGGCCTGAGATAAGCGGAAAGATACTTCTTCAGTAGGGAATATAGTATTATTATTATTCTCTGGTTAACTTTCGGTTTGAAGGCCAAAAGTTTAAAGATTGTACATCACTCTATAATGTCCACCAAATGAATGAATAAACATTAAACGCAAATGTTGGCTGGATTTATAATTGCTTTTAAAACTAGTTTAAAACTATTGCATGAAGGGGTAGTTTCTAAAGAAGCTGTGGTGCTGCGTCGGTGGGGAAGTAGTATACAAACATTTGGTTTATCAACGGAGTTGATAATGTAAATTGACCACCGTACAGAGATTCTAAAAGCTGACGTTTCGAGCGTTAGCCCTTCGTCAGAGCGAATCGCTCTGACGAAGGGCTAACGCTCGAAACGTCAGCCTTTAGAATCTCTGTACGGTGGTCAATTTACATTATCAACTCCGTTGATAAACCAAATTTTTTTAAAACTATTGCAGTTTTACTTTTACTTGCTGTTATTGCCACAATATGAAACACTTGAACTAAACATGTAAAAACGTTTAAAACATTTTAAACATAACCCAGAATGAGCTCTAATGAGAATCCGCTGAAATAAATTATTGTTCCATCATTTCCTGGAGTGACTCGTAGGAGTTGGTGTGCAGTTATGTTGATTTGTATTCACAACTTTTTCAGCCTCAAGATCAACTGAAGGAGGTCAGGAATGTCGAACGGCTGTTGAAGATCGTAAATACGGGAGAATTCGTAGACGCCGCACCCTGTGTTGGCCCAGCGTGTTGGGAAGACATGTATCCTTGAATGCTCTTGACTCCTTTTTTGGTGAAGTACTGTATGAAGTGGAAGTTTACTCTGCTCAAAGAGGTATAATATTTACGATACAACAAGCTTGTAGTTTCAATGATTTACTTATTTTTTCCCTTCTGCTTTTCTTGATTATAATGTAACTTGGCAAGTTATGCAAGTGTGCAAAATCATTTTTCTCCTAATGCTCACAATTAAGAGTTCAACTTCATTAAAAAAATACTCGGATAATCCTGGCTGACACGATTAATGTACAGACTAATTCAGAAAATCAAGTTTTTTTAGACGACAGCCTATCATAAAGCTTCGATTAGACAATCGCTTTAATTGAATTTAACTGCTTGCGTCATGAACTTCATCTGCATCATAATTCGACCAGGCCTAAATTACTGTCGTTTGTGGTAAATTATGGTGGTTTGTGGTAGTTCTTTAGCATCTCGGAGCACGAAGACTAAGAGTGCGTTCGATTGAATAGAAGTTAGAAATCCTTCGTTTTTACGAGATTCACATTAAAATTGTCAAAGACCTGCTAAAATGCTATTTTAAACATATCTTTAATATCCTTGTTGCTTCAAAACGCCAGACACACAGTTTTAAATCATCACTACATGTATTCTTATTCCAGAATACGGTCAATCGAACGCACCCTAAGTTAAGGAGGCAGCAAATTGGGTTTTTATCTCAGAGCACTCGCGTTTAAGCCATACACTTGAACTGGTCACGCCAGCTCATGAATCCAAAAGTGTAGACAGAAATAAAAATGCGACCTACAAGCGCAGAAACCGGGAAAAAGAATTTGTTAGACTTTAGCAATATGTCGAAACTTACCTCCTACACCTTCGTAAGTTTCTTCGCAAATTCTTGTACAATTTTTTTCCGCCCATCTTCCAACGATGTTTTCACAAATCATGCAAGTTCTAGTGGATTAATTTTAGTTAAAAGTTGGATGGAATTTAATTTTCAAAATGGTTTTTAAGGTATTTTTCGAAACTGATTTTAAGGGACTTGTGGCAGTGTCGTACTGCTGCCATCATGGCAACAGTCGGGGACTCGTGGACAACCTTTAGAAACTGCCTGAAAAAAAGTAGTAGACAAATATCAAAGTGTTTCCCGTCTAAAAGATCTCTGTTGTAGTCATTTTCCTTTGGAAACCCACCCGTGGCTGTCGAAAACTCTTTGGAGCCTCCGTAACAATCCTCATTAAGATTAATAACTCATTCAAAACTGGGTGGGAGAACCAAAAGTCGCGATCATGTATGCGCTCATTAGTATGTGAACTTGAAAACGGATTCATTACTCTGCTGTTGAGAGGAGTCCTCTAGCGTGAGAATGTAAAGTCGTTTTCTTAAAGAAAGAAGATCGTGTTTTTATATATCAAGAAACAGAGATATCTGTTTAGCTTAACGCCTCCTTCAAAAACCGAAATTATTATGACCACACAAGTAAATGGTTCTCTCCGCGTACGCTGATTGACTAACTCGGAGTTGACTATCCAGTTACTATTCCTCTCCGAGTAGCCGGCGTGCGAGATTTGAAATTTCCGACCACATTTTACAAAAATATAGTAGTTTTTTGGTTCGCTTTTTTTTTCAGCTTTTGTGGTGTATACTAAAACAATTATTGATTTTTTCACCTTCTCTTCGGTGACTAATAGTTAAGTATGAGGTGTCTATAAATTTCAAAGTTGTGCAAGTGAGTATCTTCAACATTTAGAGTCGGACAATTCCTTTTTTTTATTTCAACTGGATTTGCTTACAGTTAAGTCTCTTATCGCCGAAAAAAAAGTCAACCTTTTACACTGCAGGTCTTCCGGTTCATTATAAGCAAGACGACACTTATGCTAATTCTGTATAAATAACTAAGTTGGAACTTGGCTCTAAGTTTTTGCTTATGTATAGTCAGATGCGGTAGTGGAACTATGACTGAACAACGCGGCCAAGGACTTCTATCTGGAAGTAACCACATTGGTTATTAAACTTTTGATGTTATAAACTAGACAGCTGTGAAATCCACTCATCGTGTGAATATAATCCCATAATTTTTTTTAGGTTGTCAGATTCAAGCAATTAGTTTGTTCATTAGTGGCAGAGCCCCAGATGGCGTCTTCTCAGCCTCCTCATCCAGAGTTGATAACGGACCTGAAAAATGTCGACTGAACGGAAATGGTGCATGGTTACCAAGCACCAAAAGAAATGCTAGCGACTTCTTACAAATTAACCTTGGTTATGAGTTCTACATTTGCGCCACAGCAACTCAAGGAAACCCAACTGCTGATCAATGGACAACAAAATACAAGATATATACATCGTTGGACAACATAAATTGGACAACCTACAAAGAGAATGGGACAGAAAAGGTTTGTAATTAACTTTTTAGGGAAGATTTGCCATACTCTTTAAACAAAAATTTTCCAAAAATTCAAATGCCTTGCGGGTTGCCCAGGGGGGATGTTGAAGGTTCAATTTCACTGGTACATTATCTTCAAGATTGGAAACTCCGATGAAGCAGTCGAAAACACAAACTGCTGTAAATTGTTCCAAAAATCTTAATTTGACCCGAAATTCCACTGAGATCAAGGATGATAGTGATGCCACATATTTCAATCGTCATATCCGACAAACTTTCACGGAAAGGAATTGAAAATCGTTAAAATGGGCTGATTTGACCCTTAGCAGCATGCTTGATTCGGATGTTCCGTGCGGGAAACCGTTGGAAAATAACTTACCGACCGGACCTTGGGTTCAAATTTGTTACACACAGGGTGAGCGACGAGGCTTTAGTCTCAGTGACAGGTACAACGTGAGGCCCTTCTCGGGAAAGTACTCAGCTGTCACGCACAAACGGACGAAGCTCAGGCAAATACTGACGAATGAAAAATGTTTCGCAAACAAAACATAAACATTCAGTTTGTTTACAGTGTATCTGTCACTGACATTGTCGCCCACCTGGTGTGTAACAAATTTGAGCCTTGAGCCCGGTCGGTAAGGTGTTTTCCAACGGGCGTGCACGGAACTTCGTGGCAGACCATTGTCGACGGTCCTCGATGGAAGGGAGTCGTTAGATTAGCAAGCCGAAATTCCCGCACCGCAGCTGTTTTGTCCGATAGAGAAGGTATTAGTTAGAGGAGGGTTTTAACGTGCACTGGGCTAAATCTGGAGGCGACCTGAGCGTTCGGAGAGAATTTACGGCTGATTTCCTTCCGTGGATATGCGAGACCGCCGCCAGCAAGTAATCAAACTTGGGGAATCATATATAATTATGAGAGAGCAACGGTAGAAATAAAACTCCCTAGAATCACGCTGAAACGGCCAGAAATGCTAAGAACATACCGTAAATAAGACAAGGAGGCAAGGTAAGAAATTCTGGTGTATTTGTATTTTAATGCCCTACATAACGATCCCTAAGGCCCGTTGTAAACTTCGCATTTTACATGTGGCGAATCTAATGCAAATGAGAAAAATCTACTGTTTTCGCTAATTTGCATTTGATTCGGCACATGTAAAATGCGGCATTTAAAACGGGCCTAAATTCCCCACAAAAAAAAAAAAAACATATAAAATTTATGTAACGCAACAACGATGCTCCGTGAGCTTGGGGTGACATGCTAAAAGTTTCTTTGAATTGCACAGAGTTTTCAAAGATGAAGCCAGGAATTTAGTTTACTTTTTGGAGAATGCTGCAATATTCAACGAGGGAGGTTCAAAACCTCCCGTCTCTCGTACCTTGCTCTACCACTTCCCGAACCTTTATCTCCCGGCTCCCGCCCCATATTGGTCATTTAGCTACGTAATTCTTAAATGATGACGGTCTCAATTGTTTCAACTTGCAGTTCTGAATAGACCTCTTTACAGTTGTGTACCATTCTCGTCACCATAGTCTAGGTTCGACCCAAGGCTCTGGGAAACTCTTTGTAGGAGAACATGCGCCGTAGGGTTCTTATAGCCAAGAATTGGCTATTTAAACCTTACGGCGACTGCTCACTCCTCGTGCTAACACGAATGCACCAATTAGAGACGCTTTTGATTGTTCTTCACGAAAACCAGTGAGAAGACACTTTGTTTCAGGGTTCCCCAGAGATCTTCTCTCCCTCAGTCAAGAGAAGAGCTCTGGAGTCGAGATTGCGTTGTGTGCTTAGTTACCTGGGCCCGGTTGTTCGAAAACCGATTAACGTTAATCCAGGATTAGCGTAAACTTTTGCTTCATGTTTTCAACTTTTTGGTGATAGTTGTTTTGCTTATTTTTGTTTTTCAAGATTGACTTCCGCTAATGTAAAGTTTTGTCGAATATCAGCGTTGAACAGCATTTGGGAGTAGAGAAATAAACTCCTTGGTTAGTTTTTAATCATGGTATTAGCGTTAATCGACTTTTGAACAACCGGGTACAGGCCTTTAAATGAAAGTGTGGCTGGTGTTGACCTTGTTATGATACAGACCTTCCTCCTTTTCTCATGTTAATGATGTTTTTGTCATGCTAATTAGTAAGAATTTGCATGAGAAAAGCAATGAGCTTTCTATCAAAACGAGGTCAACTCCAGCCTCACTTTCATTCGTAGGCCAGGTAACTCAGCACACAACTGTAAAATGGTCTATTGTCTCGTGTTCTGATAAATACACGTTTCCTGGGGCCTGTTTCTCGAACGTCCCGAAAACTTTTCCGGCCCGAAAAGCCATCTGTGAAATTGCCAACCGCTTGTTTTGGAAAGCCGATATTTTAACATGCTTTCAAGTTAACAAAAAGAAAATTAGCTGTGAAGTTTGACGAATTAAATGTTCTCCGTTCTTGAGTTACAAAAGGAATTGTGACACCCGAAAATGGCCCGTAAAGTTTCGGGACTTTCGAGAAACGGGCCCCTGGGGCGGATCCAGGTTTTAATAAAAGAGGGTCCGATTAAAATTGCCGCCGAAGGCAGCACGCCTGTAGGGGAACCCTGGGACATTTTGGAATTTTTAGTCCTCGGAAATGCGAGTTCCGGCATTCTGAGGCAAAGTCAGCGTGTTCTAATTTCTTGTTTTTTAAAGTTAAAATTCCATATTTTTGCATTAAAATATAACAGTGCTGCGCAAAAAAAGATATATATGTTATTTGCCAGCCGTGAGGTCCGTGTAGCGAAAGACTGTGACCGAGGTCTTGAAAATGCTGCCCGAGGCCGCCGGCCGAGGGAAGCTTTTTCAAGACCGAAATCACAGTTTTTCGCTATAAGGACCGACCCTTAGCTGGTAAATAACTTTTTTTCTTTTTTCTTTCTCTCTTCCTCTCTGAAGTCACTTTTTTAAGTGTTGACTCGCACAGCGTTTGATAGCGAATGCAGTACGCGACTTACAAACTGAACGTTTCAAAGAGAAACGCTTTTATTAGAATTCTATTTCCACGCCTCTTGTCTACTAAAAATCTGTTTTGAAACACTTACTTTTGCATGTAAACGGATTCGGTCCCAAAAAATGGAAATTAAGGTCATTACGCAAGGTTACGCAACCAGGGCTAGGATTCCGCCCGGGTTGGCGGGTAAGATAGAAAAATTTCGCCCTCTCCCAGGGCCAATCAGATTGCAGAATTTGCAGAATTCCGCCCGCTCGCGTATTGCGAAAAAAATATAAACAGTTATGTACTTCGGATCAAATTTTCATTTATAAAATTATAATAAAAGTATGCTGCATTTAAACCTTTTTAAACTTTTTTCTTTCATCAAAGACGGGATCCACAAGAGGCATTCTTCGCGGTATCTTTCCGCAAAACTCTGAACTACAGCATCGTAGGTGACGGGCTTTTCGTAGTGACTGGCGTAGTGCAAACAATTCGCAGCAAACAGTAAGTTAGGGAAAATGTCTGGATCACATTCGCAGCGAACCAAAATATTCAAATACCGGTACTTCTTAACCAGAAAACGTTTTAGCTACCTTAAACATCAGCGAATTAGCCTTCTTATTTAAGATGTACTTGTATTTATTTTATATTTTTACAAGTTTTTGACGTTAGGTGTTTTAATGTAGGGGGTTCAATCGAACTCCCCCCCCCCCCCCCCCTCCTCCAGGTCCGCTCCTGGTTTTCAGCAATCAGTCCGGAGTCTGTTGGGATCATAAAGTACTTAAAGACATTAAAATGTGGAAGTGGGATATGACGAACTTGCAGCGAAATGTCGCCACGTAGTGAAATCTTAGTTAGTCCGTTCTGATTCACGGTCATAGACCGAATGCATAAATGGGGCCCTCACTAGCCTTGTTTGCATGGAAAAAAACCTTAATGCGTCTAATTAGCATAGAAACGAAAGAATACATTTTTGAACAATTTCAATAAAAAGAATTGGGATAAAGTTGAAAAGTTTAAAAAATTAAAAGCCACCTTGGTTATAAGTTTAAAAATGCGACGACGTTTCGGCGTTCGCTTAACGTCATTCATAATCAAGTCAATAATGAGTGAAATGGGAACGAACATAAATGTAAAAGAATTCCTAGGAGACACGAATAGCAAAGTGAAAATATGCAAATAACAAAGTATTCGCACGCAGAGTCGCGTAAAGAGTTTGGCGCGAATAGAGTCTTTCTGAGTATTTAACTCGGGGTTCAATTCCTTAATGAATAACATCTCAAAAATTAGACATGAACGTGTTGGCCAATAATGGTTGAGGTTGCAACTACAAACCAACTTTTTCAAGTGAATGGCGCGCTTTACGAGCAGGTAGAAGGCGTGGCCATGGAGGTTCTCCCTGGCGCCATTATTGGCCAACACGTTGATGTGCTCTATGGAGGAAAAACTAGAAGAAAAAAACGAGCTCCCCTCTTTCTATAAGCGCTACGTGGATGACACCTTGACCATCATGCCTGACCTCAACGAAGCTAACATTTTCCTCGACAAATTGAACTCTTGCCACAGAAACTTGAAATGCAACATGGAGATAGCTGACAAGAATACTATCCCTTTGGTTGGCATGAACATCACTAAAAGTGGCAACAGGCTCGAAACATCAGTCTACAGAAAATCCACAAATACTGGCTTACTCCTGCACTACCACAGCCACGTAGACAAACGTTACAAAGATTGCTTACTCACCACTATGATACATCGTGCATATCAGCTGTCATCTACTCCTACTGCGTTTTCTGCTGAATGCAACAAGCTCCGCTCTGCTTTCCTTAACCTCGACTACCCAATTAATTTGATCAATTCAGTCATCACTAAGTTTTTGCGTAATATCGACAACATCGATGCAGCCAAGAATACAAGAGATGACAGCTCTACCATCATGATCCCACTACCATTTAAAGATCAACAATCAGCTAACTCTGTCAAGAGGTAAATGCAAATTTTGAGTGCCAACATTGGTGTCCAAATTGAACCCATCTTTCAGACTAAGAAGATTGGCCAAATTCTGGCTCTAAAAGAGAAGAAGCCCCCTATTGTCAACAATCAATGCGTGGTTTACAAATTTGAATGTGATCTGTGCGACGCACATTATGTCGGGTACACCGCCTGACATTTACACCAGCGCATTAACTAACACAAATACTCTGCAATCGGGAGGCATCTTGAGCAACACGGTCTATTGAAGACTGATTTGGTTGACAAGCAACTTTCTGTTCTAAAGAAATGTGGATCAAAGTTTGATTGTCTAATTTTTGAGATGTTATTCATTAAGGAATTGAACCCCGGTTTAAATACCCAGAAAGACTATTCGCACCAAACCCTTTACGCGACTCTGCGTGCGAATGCTTTGTTATTCGTGTCTCCTTGGAATTCTTTTACATATTTCACTCATTATTGACTTGATAATGACGTTAAGCGAATGTCGAAACGTCGTCGCATTTTTAAACCCTTAAGCAAGGTGGTTTATAACTTTTAAACTTTTCAACTTCATCGCAATTCTTTATAGTTAAATTGTTCAAGAAATCTCTTCTTCTACGTAATACACGAGGAGGCAGTGTGGCCCAGTGGTTAGGGAGCTTGCCTTGAGATCCGGAGATTCCAGGTTCAAGACCCGCTCCGACCACTCGTTGAATTTGATCCTGGTAGTCCCTGGTTCAACTTCCCAGCCGCACTTGTAAATAGCCAACTGGTTTGCCTCCGGCCAGTTGGGATTCTTAACAGTTGTAGTTGTTGTGTTTTGTTGTTTCCTTGATTCATTGGCACTGAAAAGCCCCATGGGGAGCGGTCAATTAAGTATGTATTGTATTGTATTGTATTACACTTTTGGCCGCCATTTATGCATTCCGTCTTTTAGGAGCAAGCTCCCAAGAAGGTGTTCCATGCACGGACTCGGACCTTTCACTACCGCACCGAAAAATACTAAGACCTATTAAAATGGTCTTCGACCACATTTTTATAGTGAAGTTGCGTCGCTTTGCCTAGCCTTTCGAAATGTCCTTTGTCTGATGTAGATGGCGCGAAGAGCGAATCGGTCATCCACTTCGCGTACGAAAAATCACGATGCGCTCGCCAAAACATTTTCTCCTTGGATTCTCGTGAGGTCGACTTGTGGCAAGTCTACGCTTTGCCGTCTTGCAGCAGTTACGCTACATTTCACGACCTATGATGTAACCACCCGTGAAAGGGTTTGCAATTTCACTTGAAGTAGGCCTATTTTTCAACAAAAGGGCGAATTTTTGTTTGCTTGATTGCTCAGAAGAGGTTAATGCAAGCCAGATATCATTTGTGCTCTTGTTTTTTAACGTATTATAACGAATTAATAGATGACAATAAGTAGCGATTGAATTTCTCTCCCGCTTCCCGCACTCTTAGAACTCCCGCATCCCGCCCTTTCCTCCCCCACCTGCCGTACCCCTCCAGCCCCTATTCTCCCGGGCTCTCTCCCCCCTCTCCCCCTCCACAGAATACGACAAATCTGCACCAGTCTATCGCCAAAGTGAAAATAGAAAAAAGCACAAGTTCTTCAGCGACCGAGGAACAGCAGGTTTCAGTGGTAGAGTACACAGAAGATAAACTAGAGGCCAGTAAATATTTCCATCGATTTCCAGTCGAATGTTATAATCCCGACGGTAGCAACAGCAGTTCTGTGTGTTGGATGAAACACACCGTTTTCTCCGTTTTGCCTCCCAAAAACTCACGTTAGCAATAGACGGTGTATTTTAAATTAAAGTCCATTTCGATTAATTGTTTAATATTTGACGGCAAACAACTTACCAGCGTATTTCCTGAGTTGACATTGTTTCTTTGGATGCACGTTGTACTTCTTTCAGGCGCTGTCGAAGATTTTTCCCGAGTTCATGAATTGTACTGGTGAAATACCCGATATTAAAAGCTCTCCGTCCCAGTGCATTCCGTTTGGTGATTTTGAACGTAAAAATGTAAATCACAGCCTCTGCAAAAGTTCAGAAAACGAAGATTTGTAAAACACGAATAAACTCTATTCGGCTTGATTCCTATTGCTGGCTATTGACAGATGACATTTCAATCACTTGAAATGCCGTTTTAGCGGCCCACTGAATACTGCAACATTCGACCAAGGACATTTTTAGAAAGCTATGCGATTCAAGGAAAATTTGCCACCTGAGTCGTGAATTCCACGTTAACTTTCACTTTAAAAAACCGATACATCACACTCATCGCTTCGCAATTCGTGCGATATATCCGGGTTTTTCGCGTGAAATTTAACGTGGAATTCCCTCGTCAGGTGATGAATTTTCCTATAGAATACGCAAGTATGCATGCTTGTCGATTTCGTTTTCATTTAACTTGTCTTGTAACATGCAATTGTGAATACTGTTTTTTGAGGTAACGATCAAATTCAGGTCTCGTCGGAAAAAATATTCAACAATTTTTTTCCATGATAAAGCTGTGGCTCAGTGGACTGCAATTATTACTTTGAAGGGGGAAGACAGCAGCACATAATTGTTGATGGAATTTGCTCACTCTGATCATGACACCTGTTTGCCTACCTTGTGCTACCACATGAAGGTGCTCTGTTTACATGTCCTCTTTATCCTCCAATGACCTTCTGTGAAATATAACACGAGTCAGTTTACTCACCCACTGAAGACACCCATCTGCTTTGGTGAAAGGAAAGACAGAGAAAGCAATTTAAGACGGTTTATGTCTGATTGTAATGCTGTCACCCTGCTTACCACATATCCTGTTTCTGTTGTTTTTTTTGACTTGTTGGCTCTGACTAGAAAGTCTTTGAGCGATTTGCCCTTTCGATAAGTGACAATGCAAGCGACAATGCACAGTGTTGGAAAATACTTTTGCGAGTTTAACGTTGGCTGAAACGAAGTAATAATGATGTTTCACAAGAATATTTTTGGGCTACGATGTAGTTGGTTGATGTGTAGTAACAGGATGTTTGATGTCTTAGCTTTTGTTTTTAAGGCCTCTTTCCTTGATGCGAAATTGATGTCAGCCATTGTAGTTGTGAGAAGTTCTGGAACTGAAGATAGCTCGGTCGAGTAATTGAGATTGAAAACCTCATTTGTTGTGATTCTAAATTTTCTTCAACGAGGTTTGTTATCAAAAGACGAAGTGTTTCTCGTTTGATGAATACCTTCGTAACACCGAGCTTGTCTTTCATATACCTGATATGAAATAATTAATGTCTATAAAACAAAAGGACTAGCAAAACCAATACAGTCACGTATAAAATGGTTCTTTTAATTTGTCTTGCACCATTTTGGTCGGTGTATGAAAGTCTACCCTAGTACTGAGAGGGTTGCAAAAGGAGGAATGTAGGCCTAACTACAAATATCCGGATGTTTCTTACATATTTAGAAGCTCCTGGGATATTTAGAAAATTCCGAGATATTAAAAAAAAAAAAAGATTGTTTGGGATTTTACTATGGTCTTATTTCTTTCATAATTTCATACATGTTTTTTTTAAAAAGTTATTTTAAACTTGAGATCAAATAAATGTCAGCAATGGTCCGGTTGACCTGTTCGGCGGTTTTCCTCATGAATATTGTATCCCACGAGTTATAGTAAATACACCCTGAATATGGCGCATGCTGAAAGAGGCAACCCCAATGCTTCCAGTAAACAATCGTTAACTGATTATGAGGAGACAGGGGAGTCGAAACAAAGGAGTCCCACGACATAAAGTACCTGAGCTAGCCAAAGCAGATAGGTTTTGGCTTGAAACGAAGAGGGTCAGAGTTTATTATCGTTTATTTTTTAAAAGAGATTAAAGAGTATAGCATAGAGATGAATGTCATACCTTCGTTGTCACGCAGGGCAGAAAATGCTGCGATGTACTAAATGCATTCACATTTACGTTGGACAGCACGAAAAGCCGGAAATCGGAATCCAGAAACCAGAAACCACAATTATCCACAATTTGGGAGAACTACAATAACTTATCCAAACTGGATAAATCACTATCCACTGGATAACTCAATTGGTTTTGCTAGTGGGTATCCGATGAATAGTGATTTATTTTGAAAATCAAAGGCCTGGTTTCTTTTGTTTCATAAACTAAATTTGTTTATTGTACATAGTCAAGTTTACGTAAAAGGAATAATGTTTGAAATTTATTAAATAAACAAAGTTGTGTTTTACCTTCTCTCCTCTCTTTGATTACCTTCTACCGAAGCCCACAAAAGGGACTGTGTCACGTTATTTTAGGGTATGTAGGGAAATTTTTAGATAATCACGAGTTTAAAACTCGAAAATGGTTTTGTGGAATTCCTTTACTGATAAAATTATTGTGAGCAAAAGCAAAAGCGACTTTTATCCAGGTGATTTGCCATAAACATGAAAAAACGTCGGGCCGACCTTTTTCAATTTAAGATTACCGCAATGCAATCCGTTTCAGTTTAGTCCATTTGAGTCC
>NC_090893.1:564007-584007 GCF_036669925.1 Montipora capricornis | reverse complement strand
TCATGTTGAAATGTTCTTGAATAAATGTCGCAAAAAATTCACCTGTCATTTTCGGGTAGGGTACTTTCAAGATCACTCCTTTTCCGTATGCTATGGCCACGAGAACATGCAGACGCCGTCCACCAGCTAAATCTTTACATCCTTTGGCTGTAACTTTAAGCCCTTCCTCTCGTTTTCGCCACGCCCTGGCTCTGTTTGAGGCCGCACCACTTTTCGGGTTATACTTGTGAACAAACGATACCCCGTCCAAGTAAAAGGAAATTTCATTTTTCTAGAAATCAGGATTTCTAATCATCTCTTGCTTCATGTTACGTGCAAATTGCAGTCGCACTTTTTTATCATTGTCACTAAGAATCCCTTTTCTTCGAGCCGAAAAATAATAGTATCCAAGTTCATTCAAATAGCGCGAGTATGTCCTCCTACTGGCCACTTGAAAACTAAGACCACTCTCGTCCACTAAACTTCTCACAGTGAAGTGTACATTATTCCATCTAAAAGACTTTAAGGTACGAATCAATAAACGCATCTTTCTTTCGCTTACATTTCGTGGTCTTCCCTGCCTCTTGTCACTTAGTATCCTTGTCTTACGGCCATTTCCAAACTCATTACTGCAAATTCTGTGTCACTTTCAGTGAGAGAGGAACAATCCTAGAGATACAATACCAGTGTAAATTTGATTTTGTTTAATAACTTCCGCTAATTCTATTGTCTGTGACACCCTAGGAGAATCTATGTCCACAGAATTACCAATAGGTCACTTGGAAAATACCATAATATTCTCCGTTTGTGCCCCAAAATTTTGCATAAGCATTGTTTCCGGTTTCTCTTGGGACTTCCAATGGTCCCAAGAGAAAAGAAAAAACATTCTTATGCAAAATGTGGGGGGATAAACAAAGAGTATTATGGTATTTTCCGAAGTGGGGTATTGGTTATGATGCAAACTGAGGATTCATAAGACACAGCTCTACTTAACTTTGTGACAACGGCACGGCTAATTAATTTTGCCCATTGTGCCGAAATGAAAATTTGTCATTCATGCAGTACTTCCATGTAGCTTTTTGTTTTGAAAAGTACATGATAAATGCAGCTGCTACTGTCACATATTAATGTTATTGAGAGCGTTACCTGTATATCAGAATCAAGAGAGATATCAGAAATCTCCTCATCGATATCACTGCCATGGTTGTCGCTGTCACTGCCAATAATGATGGAAACATCACTATTGTCTTCATCTTCAAACTCTGAATTTGAAGATCCCTTTGAATTTGAGAAACACGCAAATATTGAAATGTATATAATACCCTTTAACACTAACCTGGAGACCCCGGAGGTGACATTGTGTAATGGACCTTTTTACCGATGTCACGCAATATCAACATTCTTAATAACCTACCAATAAACAAAAAAAAAACACCCCCATAGATCAATTTAGTTTTCCATATTTAGTAAATGTGCAAAGTTTCCTAACTAAAGAAAAGAAACGTATGCAAGGAATGCAAGCTTACCCCATGGCATACAAATTTTGCATACCATTCCTTTCCCTGTGGGGAGGACTTCCCTATGAAGAGGATGGGGGTGTTCGTCAGAATTGTGAAAAAAAAATTGGGGCTACCAAGATACTGTTTTGTGGGCGTGGCTTGCATGTTTTTTCCCACATGTAAGAGGTACCAATTTTTTCTTTTTTCAACACGATACACTAAGAGGTACCACGACAGCTCTGACTGTGGACCTTTTGAGGCTAAACACCCTACGAAGTTCGAGACTCGCTCTTTTAACCCCTACAAAGGTACGACCAACACCCCCGACCTTTTATACAACCCCCCCCCCCCCTTTCCACAAGATATTTTCCCGAGTTTGCACGAGATTGTCATGAAACTTAGTGTAATAGTCTACTCAATTTTAAGTTGAGTGGCGATGCTTATTTTTTTGTTTGAATGGAAACAAATCGGAAAAGCGTGAAATTGGTAAAAAATGCCATTATCTCGAGTGATTTCTAAAATTAGAATGGAGCGTGAGAGAGATTTTTGCTGTTTAGCAGCAAATTCTTTTCCTTCAGCAAGAATTCCTTTTAAGCTGAATGTCACCGTCTCTCTCCAAAATGTCTTCTGATTTGAGAAGATACCCCATTTAATAGTTTTTTTTTTTTTTTTTATTGGATAACAATATTCGTTTTCACTGGCGTGACAAGCTAAATACAATAATTCCTCTGCGAATTCTATGTACTTGAATTAAACACATCGTGAAACGTGATACGTTTGTTACACAGCTTTAGTTGAACAGTGCTGAGCAATGACATAAAACTGACCTGTGTATTCCTAGAACCAAACAGATCGCGTGTGGCTGCTGTGCTGCATGCTGAGGTGCTGCAAAATTAAATTCATCAAATCAAAATAGGGCGTGAAAATATCAGGCTAAAGGTATTTTCTAACTGTGATAAATTCAAGGCTATTCAACTGTTAGAACAGCAGCCAATGGTCCGTTCATTTTGGGATAAACTTCACAAAAGGTTGGGAAAACCATGTAAAAATTCAGCAGCAGTAAAAACGAATAAAAAGGGCTAATGATTATCAACACGGACTATTTCGCGAACTACCATGACAAAATTGGATAATCACGTGGGAGGTAACCAAAATTATATAAACCTTTACCTCCTTTCCTCTTAATTAACAAAAAAAAAAAAAAAAAAGAAACAACAAAAGGACAACATTCAAGGGCACCCAACGAGAATATAGTTCAAAACCACTTAGACATAACATTGTTAAACTTATTTTAGTATTTAAACGGTAGATATAGGCATATTTTTATCCCCTGAAAAATTTTCATCTGTTCGGATTTCCTAGCTAAAAGTCTAGTGATCCGAAAATTATAGGGATCAAAACGTACCTTTTCGAAAATTTTTGCCAGAAAAAAGGCTCCCGAAAATTCCAGGTGACCACTTTAGGGTAAAAATCCGTTAAAAATGAGCAATTATACCATTCTTCAGATATTCGAAAATCCTAGGAGAGGCAGGCAAGCAAGAAATTTTACAACAAATGTTCCGAAAATTATAGATCTCAAATCGTCTTCCGAACAGATATTTTCCGAAAATTGACGTTGGGTGCCCCTGAACATTTCAACGCGCGAAAAAGCTTCGTTTTTCTTGTTTAAAACACGCGCATAGCAAACGATTTTCTACATGACGCTCGCGTACTTTCATAATTCACTGCCAAAAAAACCAGCTGTTCGGTTGTTATATACAATCTATATGGAAATACTGATCATAACCACTGTAATTCACAGAATCCGCTCTTCCACACATAGACGCCAGCTTAAGTTCAAAGCATAACAAAGTCAAATTCACACAAACTCACATTTCAACCAATTCCCTGGTGGTTTGTCGCTACCTACAAACAAAATATTTAAAGCAAATATGTTTCGTATAAGAAGAACATCATCCCAAACTCATCTAACTGAAAAGAATGATAACTACTATGTTCTTTATACTCTTACCTTTTCTTAAATGGGCTCTGTGTATCATCATCCTTCTTGCGAGGAATTCAGAGAAGGGAGGAGGAGTATTGATATCAATGACACTCCCACTTTCAAGCATTCATTTGTTGTTCTGATTCCGGATTCCGGATTTCCCTGGTTTTCCATACGCCCCTTCCATTCGTGTTAGCAACGGGTCGCAAAATTGACACTTTTATCGCATTATCATATTACGCATTGATCGCTAATCCGATTATTCCTAAAAATCCAGAAATATTCGTGCTTCATCCGTTTTCGGTCAAATTTGTGTCCAAGAAAGCAGATAAATTGAAGAAAATTTTAGTTTTGCATCCAAAAATTCGTAATCAACGCTAAAATGACCAAATTTTGCCTGGAAAACTTTTTTTTTTGTGTCATTTTTCTTAAATTTTTTCGTTCAATTTTCGCTTTTATAAAATGTTTCAGTTGTCTGTAAATAAGTTACACCGTATGCTGTTGGAAAGCTTATTTTCTTAGCTTTAAAATGATGTATTTTCTTTCTTCTAACCTTAAATATTTTTTGAGAAAATGGCGATAGCTGATTTCGTGCGGTTTTCTTGCGGTTGGGAATGTAGGAAAAAGAGTTTAAAAGAAGCATTTTTGTACTCAAATAGCCAGGTAAAAAAACAAGGAAAACAATTAAACAAGCTTTAAGGTTCCTGTATTGTAGTTTGGACTGCCTTAGCTTTATGATGCCATCACCATTCTTAAGTCTGTATGTCCACTGAGAATAGAAAGATCAGATCCATTTGACAGTTACCTGTACGTTTTCTCAGATTTAAATACTTGAGTGTGCAGATTATAGCAGAGCGTACAAGAAGTGGGTAAGCTGTTGTAGTTCTCGCGAATTTTTTCTGGCTTCCGGATTCCGGCTTTTAGTGCTGCCCTTTACTTGTATTTGATGTAGTCACTTTGTAGAGACTGACGCATTGGGGTATAGCCAATAAATTAAGTTTTTGACTAGTTTATAATATTTATAGAAAACTGTTTAATAAAAAATATTTGGGCTATTTAGAATTTGTTAGCAAGGCTTAGAGGAATGCGTCAATTGGAAAGTTTTTGAAGGCTTAAAACGTGTTTAGACATCAAGTTAGTACTGCTACTGGCGAAAGGTGGACCCTTGAAAACTTCATCGTCGAGAAAAACAATGCGCTCAGACAAAATTGAACGAACAAATGCGCGCATACATTGACTTTACTCCTGACAGGATCGTGATTTCAACATACGTGTACATTATTGGTTTCTAAATGAGCCGTGTACCTATCTAATCTTACATGTATGTATAGTTATAAAAAATGCTAAAATTCTTTTAAATATTACTAATATTACCTACATGTATGTTACAGAGACTAAATTGCTAAAACCAAAATTTGAGTATCTTATTATAGAAAATAATAATTACTGATAACAGTAAACATAATTATAAAAAAACCTAATCTATAACTATCGGGTTGGTCCTTCCTCAAAAAACGCTTTGAAACTAATCTCAAATGTTACTTGGAAGTGCATCCTATGCTGTTGCCCCTCGACAAGCAAAAGATCCTTTTGACCAGTTCGTCTTAGGTTTGGGCAAATGCATATCAGACTTGCTGCTTTGGATGTTGTAGTTGTGCATCTCAGAGTTCCAGCAGAAAAGCGCGCTAGCTTTTTGAGCAATTACCCCACACAAGGCTGCAATAGTCGAAGTAAGGCCGTACTGATCGATATATAAATATAATTTAATGTTCTTAAGTCTTTTGTTAGAGGTCTAATTTTATACTTACTATTTAATACACAAGCAGGAGTGTTTTATCAGATTTAAAACATCCTGAGGACGAAGCCCGAGGGATTTTTCATGTCTGATAAAACACTTGCTGCGTGTGTTCAAGTGCCTTAAAATACTCCTCCATAGTCAATAGCCGTTTTGACCAATCGTGATAGGAAAAGAGTATTCCTTCGTGAAAGGCGGTCTAGCCCAGTTCGCCTGAACAATGAAGAAAGACTTAGAATTACCTAGTGTTACATAGGAAGACGCGCCAGTCCAGTTCACCTGGAAATCAAAGAAATGTTATTCAGCGATGGATAAAAATGTTATTCACGTTGGCCGGTAAGTGTAAAAATGCTCCGGTTTAGTGTTTTGAGGGATCTTGGACCGAGGACAACATGCCTCCAAAACGACAGTTTAGGCCAACAAAGACCGCGGAAGAGCAAGAGAAAAAAGGCTACCAGGAACGCAACAAAGTGGGTATTTACGGTTTTCTCCGAGTGGCAGATATCAAAGCAAAACAAAGGCAGGAGTCATGAAATGCATTGTATAATGCCACTAGACTAAGTGGCTTTATATGATGTTTCATCTTGCATTCCATTGTTCATCTTTTTACTCTGCTATTTCCCTGTCGCCACGTTGAAATCCTTCCCTGGGCTTTTAGGTTTGTTCGGTGAATTACTAGATGTAACAGCTTACTCGTATGTCTAGTCTAGAGAAATCGATCAGATTGGTCTAACGGCGATTGAATGTGGATGAATATCTTGAAGCATACACAAGCCATTTTAGTCGTTAGCTACGATGTGCGATATCTGATTATCTCATGACTTAATTTCATCAGTGTGTACGCTAAGCAACCTTACGGTAGCTTTGCTTTGTATAGGTTTATCGTATATGCTATGGGTGCGTTCGATTGACCGCATTCCGGAATAGGAATACATGGAATAGAAGTTAGAAACTTTTCATTTTTGCAGAGGCTCACATTATAATTGTCAAACACCTGCTAAAATGCTATTTTAAACATACCTTTATATTTGTTGCTTTAAAATGCCAGACTTTCCGTTTTAAATTGTCACTCCACTTATTCTCATTCCCGTATAGGGACAACCGAACACACCCTAAGTGCCATGTCCTTGAATGCAGTGATGTTTTGTCGAGAACCAACTATCTTACAACTTGTTTTTGAGGCCTGTAACTGCTCTCTTTCCTACTTATTTATTTTGTTGTTGTTGTGGGACACCTGTATCTGGAATGGTCGTGGCCAATTTCTTTCCCAGTGAGCATGCGGAAATGTAGATTTATTTTATCCCCTATCTGTTTTTTATCAGTCAGTATATGATCGACCCCACTGGGAATTTCGTCTTACAATTACGACGTAATGTATTGTTCATTAGTTTCCAAGTTTGTCTTACATTGTTGCAATTTTTTTTTTTGAATGCCGTAGTTGAAATTAGATTTTGCTTTCCTTATTTTGGTATTTACCTTGTTCCTGGCATTTCTATAATTTACCCAGTCTAACTCATTCTTCGTTTTGATAAGGCCATCTTGTTATACCTTATTCACGAGTAAATTTAATTGTTGGATGGAATTGTATCTCAATTCACCAAAATGATTGATTTCGTTTTCCCTTATGCTCCACGCACAAAACATGTCGTCAATCGTGTAAAACATTTCCAGTGGGCAAGTTTTAGTGGAGGCGTTCTTTCAAATAGCTTGTTTCTCAACGTGAGCCATAAATGGCTGACTCACTGTGAAAGCTTTTGCCATTTTAGTCCCCATTGCTGTGCCGTTAGTCTGCAGATAATGTTTGGCATTGAAATGAAAATAATTTTCTCTAAGGCTCATCTTCTTGAGTTCCCCAAGAAACTTTGTGGGTATGGGAGGTTCTGACTGGTGATATTATTCATAGTATTGGCAAATATCTTCCTTTAGAGGGACGTTAAGGTAGTCAGAGTGAGAAGACTAGTGTAGCAAGAACTTTCGCATTGTCAGGCGCTTGTGGAGGTAGTAAAACAGAGGCACCCAATGAGAATATAGTTCAAAGCCACTTAAACATAGCATTGTTAAACGTATTTTCGTATTTAAAAGGTAGATATAGGCATATTTCTATCGCCCAAAAATTTTTCGTTTGTTCGGTTTCCCTAACTGAAAGTCTAGTGATCCGAAAATTATAGGGATCAAAACTTACCTTTTCAAAAATTTCAGCCAGAAAAAAGGCTCCCAAAAATTCTAGGTGACCTTTTTAGGGTAAAAATCCGTTTAAAATGGGCAATTATACCATGTTTTAGATGTTCGAGAAAATGCTAGGAAAGGGAGGCAAGCGAGGAATTTTCTAGATCTCAAATCGTCTTCCGAACAGATATTTTCCGAAAATTGACGTTGGGTGCCCCTGGTAAAAGAGACATCTGTAATACAATGTATCTATTGTTTTATTTTCACGATTTGAACATGCATTCATCAGAGTTGTAATTCATCACGGAGTTTCGCTTTAATTGACACTGCAAAGTTCATTATTTTGCGGTTTTGTTGATTCGGTAGCTTTCTGTTTGGAGTTCATCCTGGAGGAAGATCTGCTGGTGGCTGAGTGGATTCTCCTTACTCGGTTTTTGTGGTGGAAATTAAAACAATCGACATAGGCTTTTTTTCTTTTGCCTACTTAGTTTTTTTAATGGACTCCTCTAGTTTTTCTTTCATTGTTTTGCACAGAAAGAGGGAGGTATTAACAATCGATTTAAAAGCCGCAAATTCCGAAATTGATTAAACCCTTCACGGTAAACATTATCAACATGAGTTTTGTCTTACAAAGCAGAGACATCTGTTGCCAGCTTTTATTCAGGCTACTTTTGTCATCTGCAGCATCATCACCATAATTGCCAACATAGATTCCAATTTCTTTTTGCAGGTATTTCATGGAAATACTGGGCGAAACGACATTGTCAAGCATAATCTTGAGGAAGTTGTCATAGCGAGCTTCCTACGCTTTCAGCCAACTGACTTTTTTGGTCATAAGGCGTTGAGAGTTGAGCTGTATGGAACACTTAAATCCCCAGGTAACTCATCTGCTCTTCCCAAAGTCTTGACAGGTTTTGTTTTACAAATCCATTTAATTGTTTAAAAAGCCAAAAATAAAAAAAAAAAGTGAAAACCATTCGAACTACAATCAAAGACAAAAGTAGTTGGGAAGGTTATGTAAATGAACCGCACCAGAGCTGTACTTCAACCCGCTTCTGTTAGAGCACAAAAGAAAGAGTTTCACCTTCTCTTATATAGCCCCCTCCCCCTATTCAATGTTGGAGGGTAACACAACAATTTCCCACTAAAACCATTCAGTTTTGCACAACATTGAATAGGGGGGAGGGCAGAGAAGCAATGAAGACGTCAAAAGTGCTGACCTTCCCAACGGTTTTGTCTATGATTGTAATTCTTGTATGTGTGGTTTCAGTACTTTGACAGCCTAGTGAATTGTAAGAGTTTTGCCGGTGGAAAGAGAGAGTTTTGTAACAGATTTGAAGTAAGTCAGTGGTGTTTTCAGTAGTACCTTTTGATTCCATTTCAGTTCCTGTTCCTGGTAAAGCACCTATTCTGGTCAGCGTGACTGCACAATCGTCGACTGAAGTTGCTGCCTTTTGGGAACTGCCAAAACGGTATACAGATGACAGGGACATTTTATCATTTAAATTACTATATCGATCGTTAGTATCTGACACAGCCAACCACGTAACTGTCGAAAAGGCTTTCTCCAAAGTCGTCACGGGGCTTGAAGAGTTCACAGAATATGAATTTAAAGTGTGTGTGTTCAGTTCGGTGGGGTGTGGACCAAAGAGTTCCTCAAAGATTGCAAGGACATTGGAATATGGTAAGGGTCTGTAGCTTTTTATCAGGCTTAGTATAGTCAAGAATTGGGGGCAATGTGGTGAATTACAGTTGAATGAAATGGCAATTTCCGATGCCCATAGAGCTGACCCTTTAATATACATCTCCAATTATTCCACGTGGTGTGGGAGAAGATAGAAGAAATTGAGATATTTGCAAATGTAGGATGAAATGGTGTTTTTATTTATAGATTGATTTATTCATTTATTTGCGTATTTTCTTGTTCCTGATAAGACATCTTTGTTCATCTAAAATGTCACTTCCTTCATCAACTTAATTTCCTTTATTGGGAAGTTAAGAAAGGAAGAAAGTTGCTTTTCAATTAAGAATAGTTGAATCACATTTCTTTTATTTCAATCCATGGGCAAAGTTCATTCTGATTTCTTGTCTTTGCTGCATTTGAAATCTTTCAGTCCGATCAAAAGCTCTTAGCAATTTTAAAGTGACTGCTGACACATCTACGGCTATCATAGCGTCCTGGCAGCTTCCTTCCCTTGACTCCAGACATGGAATCATTATAGGATTTAAGATATTCTTCAGGAAAGAAGGCTCCGATATTTACAGAGAAGAAAAAATTTCTGTTTCCAACATCACGATTTACACAATAAATGTCACCGGATTGGCTAAATTTACACAATATGGATTTCATGTGTTGGCCTTTACATCCACTGGTGATGGAACAAACAGTTCTGTTCGATTCGCAAGAACAAAGGAAGATAGTAAGTGATATTGTTTAATCTAACTTTTGTTAAAACAAGGCTCCCTTTAGGTTTAAGATAAGTCAGTCTGTCCCCAATTTAAATTACTGTATAGGGAAAAAACAAAAGTCTTTGTTTTAAGGCTGAAGATTATATAGTCTTTAGTTTTTTTCATGGCTTATTACATTACATTGAATGTGCACCTATTTCATGTACTTGTATGTACCACTGGAATGTTCCAGTCATCACTTTTCCTCTAAACTTTTGGCTACAAATTAAAGAAACCCATTTTATGGAAAGTATGAACCTTTTATTTATTATTTAAATATGTATTTGAGCTGCAGAATAGAATGAAATGAAATTTGGAAAGACCATTATGGTTAGTTAAGCAATGAAAAGGTAGCCTAAAAAATCCAGGCTTGAATGGGATTCGAACCCATGGCCATGCGATTGCACTGCACTTGCTCTAACAACTGAGTTATCAATCCAACTGGGAGCTGCCCACTTGTAAGTAGAGGCCTGAAATAAATCCATCCTCAGTGAAGTGGATTCAAACCTATGACCATGCTATACTTGTACTACCAACTGAGCTATTAATCCAACTAAGAGCTGGTCACTTGTAAGTAGAATCCTGAAATAAATCCATGCTCAGTGAACTGGATTCAAACCCAGGACTGTGCAATTGCGCTGAACTTGCTCTACCAAATGAGTTATCAATCCAACTAAGAGTTGGTCACTTGTAAGTTACGAAGCCTGAAATAAATCCATGCTCAGTGAACTGGATTCAAACCCAGGACTGTGCGATTGCATTGCACTTGCTTTACCAACTGTAACATTGTATCAATCCAACTAAGAGCTGGTCACTTGTAAGTAGAAGCCTGAAATAAATCCATGCTCAGTGAACTGGATTCAAACTTATGACCCTAAGATTAAGCTACACTTGCTGTATTAACTGAGCTATGAAGCTAACTGGGAGCTGGTCATTTGCAAGTTTAATTTTATCCCGTCCGTGATGATTTTCTGGAAAGGTCATCCCAGTTAGTTGAGCAACCCATTCTCTACCTCTGAATTAACAATTATCGTTAATTACACATTTGCTCTGAATTTACTATTATCATTAATTGCAATTATTGAATTCGGCTTTCGTAGAATATGAAGAATTCTGCAGATCTCGGAGGATGGATAACACCCTCCTCGACATGCGGAATTCTTCATATCCTACTCAGCCTCATTCAATAATTGCTAAATCTTACCTTCATTTTTTAGTAAAATAAGTGGTAATTTTACCATTAATAAAAATTTGGAATACCATTATTATGTAGTAGTGTCCTTGTTTTCAGTTTCAAAATTGTATAAATAGTTCATTGCTTTGTAATAAAAATAAGATTTCTGTTTTAATAAAATATTATTCTAAAGTTTTTTCTACTCTTTCTATTTTGGTAATGTTTTTTTTAGCAGAATATGAGAAATATCTTGATACGATGTGAGTAAGATCTTGGTAAGATCTCATATTATTAAGATCTTACAAGAATCTTGGTAAGATCCTGTAAGATCTTACCAAAATATTGGTTAAGATCTTGTAATATCTTACAAGAAAGTTGGTAGGATCTTGTGAGATCTTACAAAAATATTGGTAAGATCTTGTAAGATCTTACAAAAATATTGGTTAAGATCTTGTAAGATCTTACAAGAAAGTTGCCAACACACACAGACAAGATAACTGTATGACCTAATTAACACTGCATATCTTTCCAAGTCTAAGCTATTTCTGTGCAATACAACATACATGTACAGCTGTAGAATCTATTTTTAGTAATGCTGAACAATGACTATATGTACCATAGACTAGAATCGGTTCCTACACAATGTAAGTGCTTTACGTGACTTGATTATAACACAAGTAATGCAACTTAATGAACAGGGATCACTTAATGTTTTTTCTTCATTAATTTAAAGTTCCTTCAAACGCTCCCAGTGGATTTATGGTGACCGCAAGCAGTTCTACAAGTATCACAGCATCTTGGCAGCTACCACCTGCAGACTCCAGAAATGGAATCATTACAGGATTCAAGTTATTTTATAGACGGAAACACTCTGATAACCAACCAAAACTTCGTAACATTTCCAATGCTTTCATTCGCGCAGAAACTGTCAGGGAGTTGATGAAATTTACGGAATATGAATTTCAATTGTTGGCCTACACCTCGGTTGGGGATGGACCCAATAGTTCTGTTCAATTTGCAAAAACAATGGAAGATGGTAAGTGGTAGAGTTTTTGTGAGTTCTCTTACTACAAATCTTGTACTCTTTTGCACTGTTAAATTAACTTGATTTGATTAGCAATTAATTAATGCAGTGCTTATCCGTCGTCAATCCATCGACTGGCAAGTGGTTGATTGGATGATTCACCACTTGATTAAAATGCTTTTGCTGCTTGATGTTGTTAAAGGCATTGATCCTCAACCCAAAATTGCACAGATGCATTATTTATAGTCTTGATTTATCTCAGTCTGTCTTTTATCTCTTAAATTATTTTGCTATGTTCCAGCCCCATCAAAACCTCCCAGTGGATTTATATTGAGTGCGAGCACTTCTTCAAGTGTCACTGCATCTTGGCAGCTACCACCCACAGGCTCCAGAAATGGAATAATCAGAGGATTTAAGTTGTTTCTTAATAGGAAAGGGTCAGATGTCCAAATGATTGACGTTTCCAACGCTTCAGTTTACACAAAGACTGTTACTGGATTGCAAGAATCTACAGAATATGAATTGCAGGTTTTGGCCTACACTTCTTCTGGTGATGGACCAAAGAGTTCTGTTCATTTTGTAAAAACGAAGGAAGTTGGTAAGGGTTACATAACTTTTAGAAAGATCAACACAGGGCAGCAACCAAGAGTAAATTTTCTGCGTTTTTTCTTCCATGTTTTTCTTTTTCTTACAATAGTATACCGGTAGTAATTTATAATGGTAATTGACTGAGTGGATTGCAATTTGGTGTGAAACTAGACTTGTGAAATCGCAAGTACATGTATGATTTCAGTCCAAAATTACACATGACGCAAAGTTCAATTACCACTTTTATTACATCCATTTAGAAATTGCTCAAATACAGGATTTGAGTCAGTACAAATAGTTTATTGATCCAGTTGCCTGTTTACAAAAAATCGGAACCAGATGAACTTTTACGTATCATTTTCTATGCAAAACAGAAACATTTGGACATCATGTGTCAAAAGCTCAGGCCCCATCCACACTTATCCGGAGATTTTTGTGTCCGCAAATTTTTTTATGCGGATACACCTAGCGTCCACACGTGTCCGCCGTATATGCTCGGTGTATCCGGAGATTTCTGCATACGCTCTCCAGAGTGGAAATTTCTGTATACGCTGTGTATCCGGATACGTGTGGACGCTTGTATCCGTATATTTTTGTATACGCTGACGTCACAGTATCAGAACCAGTCTTTTTCCGGATGCTCTGTTGACTAATCCTTTGAGATGTCCGGATACGAATTGGATACGTGTGGACGGTCGTATACGATTCGTATACGCTACGTGTGGACGCAGATATTTCTGTATCCGCATAAAAAAATTTGCGGATACAAAAATCTCCGGATACGTGTGGACGGGGCATTAGTCAAGCGTAACAAAGGAAAAATATGTTCCATTAAAGGAAATTCAAGACAGGATCTTGAAATCAGCAGGCAAGTCAGAAACTATTCTTTTAATTCTCACTTTGTCACGTTTTATGTACATTTCGTTGTTACTGGCATAATTAGCACTTTTTCCTACTTATAAATTCAACTTAACGCTTTGTACATTAATCAACTGAAGATGACAGAAGTTTCTGTCGAAACATGTCTTGTAATCTTAAAAGTTTTGTCATTTTCTTTAAAATTCAAGACAGATCAAAAACAGTTTAAACACGAACTTTGTCACACATTGGCTTTCTTTTCATTTTCTTGAATTCTGATTGGTTGTTTTGTTTTAGTGTTCCTTTCTCATTGGCTGGGGAAAAGGTGCGATTTAGAGAAAACGAAGTGTGATTCGTGAATAAATCGCACTCAGCTGAGAGCAAGGATCACCAGCGATAATACAAAGTGGAAGTGTGTTGCTGTTTCTTTCATATAATTTATGCCTCTCTGAACTTAACTGTAGTGTCTCCATGTTTATCAGGGGCATAAAGGCCATTAATATCCAGAGACTAGGGGAAACGTTTCATTAAAAAAAATAAAAAATGAAAAACAAAAACAAAACCGTTGCATTAGATTTCAAAGGCATAAAGTTTATCGTTGCACAGATGTACATGTATAATGGGTGATAATGTTTTATGTTGCAAACTTTTATCGTTATTGCGTGTGTCTGCAGATATACCTGTTTATGAGAGTTAAGCGTAATTGTTCCTTCGTTTTAGTTAGCGGCTTTAACGCCATCTGACGATACTGCATGTGCTAAGAATTTCATTGAAAATTTGATTCAGTAATAACTTTTGTAGCCATGCAGACGCCATTGTTAGATGACAGTGGACCGGATTTTTCCATGGCGAGTATTCTTGGTTTTTCCGTTGGAGGTGCATCTCTGCTTGGCTTTCTACTTCTTATTGGTTTTTCTTGCCATAAAAAGAGAAGGAAGAAGCGTCCTGCAAAGTGGTAAGCTTTTTTTTCTTTTAACTGGTACAGTAGTTTTTAATGACTCATAAATTGGGTTAGATAACGCAAATCTCCTGAAGACTTCTTTCACAATATCACACTCCACAGAAACCAACTCTAGTCTTGACAACAGAATGTCACAATCTCAGACGAACGGGAAAATCCCTTCACTTGTCGCTTGTCACACAATATCTCTTGAAAATCACAAACAGGGAACTAAGTCACAACAACAACCACCACCGACTGCCTGACTAGAGAGCTGCTTATATAAGTATCCGAAGAGAGTCTAGAAGTTTCCAAAAGTTATTATTTACGCCTATTACAATAAACTCTATTTTTAAACTTATGAGTCACAGTTCTAGAAAATTCTTGAAACAACACATTGCGTGACTTTACCTTCGCGAACTTTCTAGAAAATTCCGATCCTTTTAACACTCCCCCTCTTCAAAAAAAAAAGATTGCAGAACTTTATTTGATATGTTCTCACATTCACACTCTTGATAGACAGTCAGCAATCACGTTATCCTTTCCCTTTACGTGTGATATATCCAAGTCGTACGTTTGAAGCATCAAATTCCACCTCAGCAATCGTTCATTCTTGTCCTTGAACTTGTGAAGAAAAACAAGAGGATTATGATCACTGAAAACTTTGATCGGTAGACTCAAAGAAGTGACGTAAACGTCAAAATGCTGGAGGGCTAACACTAACCCCAAACATTCTTTCTCAATGGTGGAGTAATTTCTTTGGCTTTTACTAAACTTTTTTGAGAAGTAGGAAATAGGAGGATCTACTCCATCTTTATCTTCCTGTAAGAGAAAAGCACAAGCAGCGACATCACTTGCGTCTACAGCTAACTTGAACGGGGCATTGAAATCAGGAGCTGCCAACACTGGGGAGCTGTTCAGTGACAGTGGCTTTTTGACACTTGCCGCACCACAGAAACTTTTCTCTCTTGTTTAGAAATCGAGTAAGAGGTTCGGTGACTGCAGAGAAATTTGGGCAGAACTTTATGTAATATCCTGCCATTCCGAGAAAACGCATTAGTTGTTTCTTGTTTTCTGGTTGCGGGAATTCAGAAACAGCACTGATCTTGGCATCAACTGGTTTCACTTTCCCTTATCCAACCACGTGCCCCAAGTAAGTCACCGGTGCTTGTGCAAATTCACACTTGGCGAGGTTAATAGTGAGCTTTGCTTCGGTTAGTCTCGCAAAAAACTTTCGGATGATTTGCAAATGTTCCTCCCAGGTATCACTGTAGATAATAACATCATCGATGTACGCTTCGCGTCCGTGAAGGCCAGCAATAACTTTGTTTATGAGGCGCTGAAAAGCGGCTGGCGAATTTTCATACCAAAAGGCATAACCTTGTATTGGTACAGTCCATCCGCGTTTACAAAACTGAAATCTCTTTTGCTCGTTCAGTACTGTAAGCGGAACTTGCCAAAAACCCTTCAGTATGTCAAACTTGGTGACGTATCTTGCATTTCCCACCTTGTCAATACAGTCATCCATGCGTGGTATTGGAAAAGTGTCAGATTTACTAACACTGTTCACTTTTCGGTAGTCCGTACACATTCTGTAACTACCGTCTGGTTTTGGCACTAAGATGCAAGGTGAACTCCAGCTACTGTGACTTGGCTCGATGAAATCATTGTCCAATAAATATTGAATTTCTTCTTTAAGATATTTCTGCTCGATAGGACTCAGCCTGTAGGGATGTTGTTTCACAGGAGGAGCATCACCTACATCCACATCGTGGTAAATCTGTTCCGAACTTGTTGGTACATCTGGAAACAGATGCTTGAACTCCTGGAGAAAATCCGTAAGATCTTGACGCTGCATTGAGGACAGATGGGACAGCTTGGAGTCCAAATCCCGCAGAACATCAGAGTTGGAAAGCTTTGCTGTGGCCAGTGGACTTAACTTATCATTAAGGTCTCTGCTTAAAGTTTCTTGTGGCCCAGAACTAACCACATTTAGACTTACAGGATGTATCTCTAAGCTACATGTACTGTCTCTGTCGATATAAGGCTTTATCATATTGATATGAAACAACTGCGTTTGCTTACGCCTGTCGGGCGTTTCTAGAACGTAGTTGAGATTACATAGTTTCTCTTTAATTACACAAAGCCCAAAATACTTAGCCTGTAAGGGGTTACCAGGAACTGGCAACAACGCTAAGACCTTTTGATCTGGATCAAAACTACGCTCAGAAGTGTTTATATCATACCTCTCTTTCATAGACTTCTGATGACAACTTAAAATTATCCCTAGCTAATCCACAAGCTCTATTAAGCTTGGTTTGAAAATCTGAGACATACTGTAATAAATTAATGGAATGGCTTTCACTAGATAAGAATTTCTCTTTAAGAAGTTTAAGAGGTCCTCTCACAGTGTGACCAAAAACAAGCCCAAATGGGCTGAAGCCCAGAGACTCCTGAACCGACTCTCGAGCAGCGAATAACAGAAAATGGATTCCTTCATCCCAATCTCTCTCCGTCTCGTAGCAGTAGATCCTCATCATGTTCTTCAGAGTCTGATGCCATCTCTCGAGAGCTCCTTGACTTTCTGGATGATAAGCAGAACAGTTGTATTTTCTGATTCCCAATTCGTTCATGACTTGCTGAAATATACCTGCCATAAAATTTGAACCTTGGTCTGACTGGATTGAGTTAGGAAGATCGACCAGCGAAAAAAACTTGGTTAAAGCTTTAACAATGGTCTTAGCCTTGATATCTCTTAAGGGTATTCCTTCGGAAAACCTGGTAGATGCACACATGATTGTCAGCAGGTATTGTTTTCCCGATTTCGTCTTTGGTAGTGGACCAACGCAATCAACAATGATATGGCTGAAGGGCTCCTTGATTGCTGGGATTGGCTGCAGTGGTGCCTTTGGTATGGTTTAATTTGGTTTCCCTACTACTTGACAAATGCGACATGAGCTGCAAAAATCAGCTACATCTTTTCTTAAATTTGGCAATAAAAATGACTCAAAATTCTTTGTTGGGTCTTGTTGCCGCCCATGTGACCAGCCAAAGGGGTTTCATGTGCCATGCTTAGAATTTCTGGTCTGTAAACTTTCGGCACAACTATCTGGTCCTTGACAGCCCACTTATCGTCCGCTGAAACATCCAGTGGTCTCCATTTTCTCATCAAAACTCCGTTTTTTGTAAAGAAACAAACAGGATTCTGTGAAACTTCATTTTCGTTAACTGCCCTCTGGAATAATGGCGAGATCACTGGGTCTCTAGTATGTTGCTCAGCTATTATGTGTGGTCTAGAATTCAGTTCAGCATCCGTCCTCAAACTGCTGATATCATTATCATCTTCTTATGACTTTGTTCCAGACAAATTCTTTGCGACAGCTTCCTCGAAAACTTGACTGATGAAGGTATCTGCTATGTCAACATTGTTATCTTCACTGTAGCACGGGTTACAGCACACGCAGGATACAAATTTGAAATTTCTTTCTCCACTGGGTCAGGCAGCTGCTCTACACAAGGCACTTCAGTTACAATAGGATTGATGAGGGGGACATTAGGATTTTCGGTTTTGCGGTTTTGGCTATTTTATAGATCGGTTTTTTGGTTTTTGTGCGAAAAGACTTCAGTTTTTCGGTTTTGGTGTTCACTGCGGTTTGCGGGTTTTTCGTCTTTTAGCATCTGGTTTTCGGTTTTCGTAAAAAATCGAGCGGTTTTTCGGTTTTGTTATCCGATGTGCTTCTTGGGTTTTCTAATTTGTCCTATTTCGGTTCCGGCAATTGATCTCGAATAGAGCGTTATTTATTTATTTAATCTTCATCTAAGCATGGTGCAATATAAAAAAAAATATGTACAATTAAAAATTTATAGATAAAACTATGTAAACTACATTAACTATCTTACTCAATATCATACAATAAAAGCTGCTTTCCATGAATGCCGTGTTTAGAATAATGGCTTAGATAACCTTTTTAATCAGTCGTTTGAATTGATTGAGGGACTCTGCTTTCCTTAGTTCTAATGGCAAACTGTTCCACAAAACTGCGCCACTAAATAGCTAAAGCTGTTTTTTGTAGTAGTTTGTGCGCGGTTGCGGAACATTTACCTTATTCACAGAGTCTCTCAAACAATAACCAGAATCGCGATGGACAATTTTCGAGCAGAGATATTCAGGTGCTAGTCCCTGTAGGGACTTATATACCATTGTTGCTCGTTCAATTTGCCTTTGAGAGACTAGGGATTTCCATCTTAAGAGTTCAAATAAATTGTTGACATGAGCGTCATAGTTAGAGTAGGTCAAGACACGGGCTGCTCTGTTTTGTAGTTTTTGCAGTTTGTCCTGCAAAGTTACTCCACAGTTTCTCCAAACAATATTGCAAAAGTTGAAATGACGTTGTACTAGGGCCTGATAAATAGAATGTAAGGTCCCATAGGGTACAAGATGCCTGTTTTCACACACGTGATCAGTAACCTTGTTTTTCTTCCGAAACAAAAGAAAACTTTCAAGCGATAATAGAGCTCAATTCCCGAAGACGTCACATGAAAACACTCTATAGCTGCGAAACGGCTATAGAGTGCGGAGTGGATGAAGATGAAGGACCCCATGAAGATCTGAACGAGCATGAAATGAGTGAGAAGCTAGTGACTTTGATAAAGGCCAGCAAGAATTTGATGAAAGTAGTGACGAAGTCAGTGCAGATGACAACAATTCCCAGGGCCAGCAAGATGAATTAGGGACATCGACGAATTTTCTCTATGGTGCAACGTCGCGATATGGAAGGGCAGTGCCCGGGGGGAGGGGGGGAAGGGAAACTCCCATATAAAAAGGGGATTCTCGTCGTCTCGCTTAGGGGTGTAAATTTCGGATTTTGGTCTCACTTAGAGTGTTTTGGGCAAAACGCAATCATATGTAGCCGTGAAAATCTCCTTTAGGGTTGCGCGCGAAGAAAGATAAAAGTGTATATTTACACTTTTATATTCCTTCACGTAAGTGAAAGTATTAGATGATTATGTCTTTGACATAATTAAAAGTCGGTGTATCTTTTATTTTTCTGTGTTATAATATGATCTCTTTTAGGGGTCAAAAAACGCGTGGGCCACGCCCAGATTGGCCTCCTTTAAGTGTTTAATGTAAAATTTCCGACGAGCATCCCTCCCCTTTTTATATGGCAGTCCTCCCCCCGGGGGATGGTGAGGTTCAATATTCGACTCCTGTTTTAAGTAAATATCTCTTTGGCATTTGAGCAAGTTCCTGCTGCCATGTAAAACAAGGAACAAACAGTACCGGTTAGCTTCCTCAATGCAATCGCATGTCAGTAGGCCAAGATCAAACATTCCTTTCGAATCTCCAAACTGTCAGGTCTTAGTTATCAAATAGAAATGTTCAATTAGAGAGTTTTGATTGAAGTTTCCAGAGCTATAGCTTTTTGCGATTGCAAAATTGCAATTTTAGAGAGGACTTGTGTGCAAATTCTCCTAAGTTAACTTGGCTCCAATACCAGCTGCTTTACGGGAAAATGAACCCACAAAGTCCGGGCTCGAGAGAGCG
>NC_090893.1:521507-559007 GCF_036669925.1 Montipora capricornis | reverse complement strand
AGTATCTTCAAGACACCATCGAAATCATGGATCATTGCCTGGCTCCCACGAGTCTCCTATAGCACAGTGCTTGAGCATCCGAACATGTCATCGGAAGGCTGTTGTAGGTTCAAAACCTGCAAAGGAGCACTCAGATTCTTTCCGAGTATCACCGAGTTACCATCGAAAATATCCTCTCTTCATTTCATTCACCCGGATTAACATTTGTCACCCACTTCATTTCTATAGCGAGAATGCATGCTGCAGACAATTTCAGTCCTTGCAGTATAGAGGGACAGTTATCATTCGAAGCTACGATCATGGACAAATTCCTTTGGAACACTCATTCCAGTGCACATTTTTGGGACTTCACTGAGATGCCCCAAATCTCATTTAAGCCTCAAATGATAATGGTCTCGCGTAGTCTCAGAGTTGCGGAAACAAAACAAAAAGATAGCAAGAAAGGCTGTTGTGAAAGCTCTATTTTGTTTATGGTCCAAAGGTAAAGCACTCGTAGCCAACTATTAGGGATAAGCACCATTCCTTCTGCGACCTAAAATAACATTTGTTGTGACGTTGCGTGAGTCCCATAACTTACTGAAACCTTTTCCACATCTGGATAGCTGTAATTGATGTTGTTACTTTGTGTTGTTGTTGTTTTTAGGACAGCAAAGGATATTAAACCACTGAATTCCTGCGAAATTCCTCCGGAGAGAATAGAATCATTGGAAGAGGTGGGTCAAGGAGCATTTGGGAAGGTGCACAAAGCCAAATTGATTGACGGATTGGAGTTCTTTAACAAGAATACCAAAGACTGGTGTGAGAAAAATTTCAAGTACAAGATCGTTGCTGTTAAAGAATTACATGGTGGGTATGAAAGTGCCTATTCCTTGTATGGATAACACACCGAAGTAATTACCTTGCATTTGAATCCCGGGAGTCAATTAAGGTAAATAAGTACGTAATGCAAGCATCAACTATTTAACTTCGACTTCAACTGCATTGTAAAAATTTGAATGCTTGTTCTAGAGAACTTCAATTCATGTATCGCTCTTTGGTTGGGGTTTTGGATGACGTCATGGTAAGAGGGTGACCTTGTGACTCCTACACCAACTAATGTGAATCTCATTACAATTATAGCTTTATGTCGATGAGCGTGATTGCACTCATGTCATGAAACTGCATGCAACACCAAACGACTCTCAAGGGTAAACCGGTTTAGGGCGATTAAAGGACTAATTTACGGGTTTGACTTCGAAATAAAGTGTTCTTGATGTAGGGATAAGGGACACGTGATTTATTCCCTTGATTCAATAAGCTGTAAACTGAAATTTTATTTAACAATTTTTCCGCGAGCGCACATCAGATATGAGATTGTAAACAGCCAATGAGGCGAGTAGTGTTAAGTTGGCGATAACCAGTCTCATATCCAACAAGTGTGAATGAAATAATTGTTTTATAAAATTTTCATTACTTTCTGAAAGCTTGGACATTTGGAAATTAAGGCCAATTAGTTTCCAGCTTGGCAACACTTGACACAATCATTTTCCATATTAGGGCATACAGTATATGAGCTGATCAGTGAGATTGAGTGAACCAATCAGAAAGCTAAAAACGCAATATCCGAGGTCGAAAATTTAATAATGAAATATAACCAGGTATAAGCCACTGAAGTACTCCGGAAAAATTCTGTGTGAGTATAAATTATAGCTCCACGTGGTAATAACATATTGCTGAAAAAAACTAATGATACCTCGATTGCTATCGAATTTAAAACGATATCAGACCAACTGTAAAGACCACGAGGACAAGAAACTTAGTTTAAAGGATTAGACTCGACAACTAATAAAGTTTGTAAAATAAACTTAATTACTGAAAAACTTTTTTACAAAACCCATGCAACAATGATTAAGGAAATGCCAAAGATTTAAACTAATTACTTGCTTATCAGACCTTCGCAAGCTTCTAAGTGACAGTTACTGCTTGAATCGTAGCTTCTGATTTGTATCTCACGGAGGCACGGTAGCTACTGGCAATTAAAGACTCTACATTAAGGTTTTTCTAAACTCCATTGTGCCCTGTATTAGAAAAAACGGAAATGCTTGGTTGTGTTTTACTGCGTAAACTGCGGTCAGATTACAATAAAATAATTAACCGTTCATCACACTGAAACCCTAAAGACGAGGACACTCTAGGCGACAAGTCGCAGAGACTGGTCTGCGATAAGGTGCTCCATGTGTACTACTTGCGAAACAAGTCGCTGCGACACGACGCCTGTTCGGTGCACACGCAGTGATCTCGTATGAAGGGGAATGTGAATTAGTTATCTAATTCAATATGGCTGACCATATGACGCTCTCTCATTGGTTCATTTATATTCATTATTTTTTGCCGGAAGTATACACACGGTGCGACAACGCTGCTAATTGTGTCGCTACAATAAGTCGCACGAATTCAAACTCGTTTGAATTCGTGCGACTAATCGCGGCGACAAAATTCTGCCTCAGCGACAGTGATTTTTGTAAAATTAACCGTGTCACACAAGGCGAATTGTCGCGCCGACTTGTCGCCGCGACGTTTTGCAGCGACTTATCGCCTATTTTGTCCCGGCCTCAAGCAACCTACTTTGAAACTGATTTGTTCAACATTATTTCATGACTTTTTTTCTCAAGAAAACGCCACTGAAGAGCAGAAATACGAATTTTTGGATGAGATTGAGACCATGAAGGTAGTGGGGAAGAATCCAAACGTGCTGAATTTCGTGGGCTGTTGGACCACAGCTACTCCACTTCGTCTGATTGTCGAGTACATTCCTCATGGCGACTTACTTCAGTGGTTGAGAGCAAAGAGAAGCAAGGTAATATGCTTTCCTCCCTAATAACAGGAAGTAGATCTTTTTCTAGTACACTTACCTAAGGTGCACTTGTAAGTTATAACAGGACAGCATTTCTTTCATCTTATCTCGCCACATCCAATTTTTTTTATCAGCCTTTAACGTGGTGTCCCGTAGTTGCTAAAAAGTTTCTCATTTTTTTGTTTGAAAAAAAAAAAAAAACAGCAACAAGAAACCAGTATCGTAGACTCAAGCAAACATACAATTAAAAGATGACAAGCTAAAACTCATTACACCTGCGTTTTAGTTCGGACTGTTCCAACATCGTTTTTTGGAGATGTGAAGTTATCTCACTTCTAACAACTTGGCCCTGATTTCGTCCACGCAGATAAAAACATCTACCGTTGGCGTTACCGTCGTTGGCGAAGATGAAGAGATGTACAACGGAGCAAGGGAACAGAAGTCAAATACGGACCAGGTACATCCTATCACTATTGGTCTTATCCGATGTGAAAGATTCATCTTTATTATAGCAGAGCTCCGAGCGTCAAAGGCGAGTACGTATAGCATCATGGATAAGAAGATATTGTACTCCACGACCGTACGTGCGTCCACCCGTCCATGTATGCCAATGTGACCAGTATTACGTGACCATATCGTGGGCTCAAATTTTGAGCTCATCGAGGTCAGCTGGGTTTTTTTTTCTTAAAGTTGACCGCTGACTAGGTACTGGGTTTCGATTGGATTGCAGTCTCAAGCCACGTCAACTTCTTGTAAGAATAGAGAACCCCGGAGCTCTGCTTTTAGGCTTGGCTAAAGCTATATATTAGTTTTACTGCTGTCTGTTGGCATGTACGGAGTCATACTACCGAACATCAACCGAGAGACATGCACATGCAAAAAGCCTACAGCTCAAGCTTACGATAACAGGCGACATTTAGTAAAATTTTTGGATGTACTGACCAATTATAATCATTGCTGAAAAACTAGCAACGGTATATTTGATCTTTTATGTCAACAGCATAATAATAATAATAATAATAATAATAATAATAATAATAATAATAATATATGCCCGCTGCACAAGAAGGGGCCAAGAACCGATGTCACCAACTACAGGCAGATCTCACTTCTCTCCATCGTCAGTAAGCTCTGCGAACGCTGTGTGCTCTCCAAACTTATTCCCGAACTGGCAGATTTACTATCAGCTCTCCGACACAGCTTCTGTCCGTTCTGAACGACCTTGGGACAGCCTTGGATGCAGGGAATGAGATCGATATGATCTACCCTGACCATTGTTTTCAGCGTTTGACTCGGTTCCACACCGCCGTCTTCTTCACAAGCTTGGTTTGTACGGCATCTCGGGTCCCCTTCTCTTTTGGTTCTCGGACTATTTGCAATTGACTTCCAGATCTCAGAGGGTATTCCTCAGGTCAGCCTGTTGGCTCCGTTCCTATATCTTTTATACGTGATCGACCTCCCCAAGTTTGTCAGCCCATGCACCAGTATGGCTCTCTATGCTGATGATGCAAAGTGTTATAGAGTTGTTCGTCGTCAAGAGGACTGCGAAGCCCTGCAAAATGATCTGTACGGTCTGTTTAACCGGACTGCATCATGGGGACTAAGTTTTAATGTTGACGAATGTGAAGTCTTGAGAATCTCTAGGAAACGTTCTAGCGCATTAACAACCGTTTCGGTTAGGGTTAGCTGAACATAATATAATATCATATCATATCATGGCCAATATTTATGTACTTTTCAACTAAACTGGCAGCAATGGCCCCTTCTTAGTTTTACTCACTAACGTTATCTGTCGAAATGAAGAAGCGATATTCGCACTTATCTGGACGATAAATGCGAGGATCAGCTCGTCATTTCGTCTATAAGCACTTTAAAGATACATTTATTTCATTTCAAGTTATATGTATGGTCCTTTTTTTATATATATCTAGGATGGTCAAACAGAAGAAGAGAAAACAATATTGCATGAAAACATTGGGCCTTCCATATCTGTGGAAGAAAACGGAACCGAAGTTGATGCTTCTGTTACTATTGAATTGGAAACACCCTTTGTAACGTTTTCATCATCCGCATCAAACCAGGAAGATGCCTCCACTAATAATACAACTGATGAATGTGACGAGGATTGTGACTCGTTTGTTCCACTTGATCCAGTAAAGCTTGCCTGGCAGGTAGCACGTGGCATGGTAAGTGATAAATAGCCAGATTTTTTTCTTTCTTTTTTTTTTTTTGTATTTGTCTTAGTCTTTTCCTGCGTTTAATTTCTTATTCATTCCGTCTTTCTCAGCAAGTTCCGGAGTTTTTGCATGCGTTACTGTCGATCTTTGGTGTCGGATGCTGATGACATGATCAGTAGTTACATAACCAAACCATGGCAAGCCCAAAGTCCTGTTTCAACTGGTTTCATCTCAACAACATCAGATCTGCTTGAAAGATCAATGCTTAGCTCACTCTTCTTTGAGCTCTTTTGTAATGACTTTTTTCATACAACAGAGGTTTGGGATGGTCATATGTGGATGATATGCTATTTTTTCTACTCCCCATCATGTTTTTTAGCGTTTTTTTGAATGATGTTTTAACGTTTCTTTTAAATGTATGTAACGCCCTTTCTCGGCAAACCCAATTAAAACTCTTTGGTACGTGCTGGCACCAGGATTAGCACATGCGCCTCATGGAAACAAGTTGAGTGGCACCTCTATTGGATTAGCACTAAATAGGCGGTTACATCTCTGCTGGTCTTAGCTTCCTATCACAGACTCTTTTAGGGTCAGTCGTTTCTCCCACCTGCAAGAGTCTGCTTCACGGGAGCCCATATTCCTTTCCCTCTTTCAACCAATCAGAGATGGTGTTCAATATGGTAAGAAAAGTTAACCTTCACCTTAAATTCCGTGTAATTTTCAAGCTTCAAATTTCCGTTGCAAATTGCAGTGGACGTTATTACAGCTTTTTTATTTGGTCACACTCTTAAAAATAAAAAGCAAATCATTGGTTAACGTCTCACAACGGGAAAGGAATGTGGCGTTCTTGTGTGTGGGAGGAACAATTAACCTTAAAAAGATTCTGCGATAGGAGGCTACACGCTTCCAGGAAAAATATTTTTTGTGAGAATCCAGTGCCTTGGGCCCTCAAAACTGACTTTTACATCACAAATCCCTTGCAATACCCATAATCATTTTTCTTTTACAGACCTATATTTCCCAGAAGGGTCTGGTGCACAGGGACCTAGCAGCGAGGAACATTCTGGTGGGACACGGCAAGAAAGTCAAAATTGGTGACTTCGGATTGATGCGGCACTTGTACCATGAGGTCTACAAAGTAGACACTGGAAAGAAACTGCCAGTGAAGTGGATGGCTCCAGAGTCACTTTTTGAAGAGATCTTTACCACCAAGAGCGATGTGTAAGTATCAAGTCTGGTGTTTTTAGAGTCAGTGAATGCAACATGCCAGATGCTAGTGCATTCCTAATTCAATGTATTGCATAGGTGTTAACTTGTTTTGTTTTACTTGCAGTTGGTCCTACGGAGTGGTTCTGTGGGAAATTGCAACTCTTGGTCAGTGATAATTTATGAAATTTTAATTAACATATTGTACTACATATGGAGCTGTTAGCTGGAAACTGAAGTGAAAAGCAAAAGTGTTTGTGATCCGGAACTTTAGAGTTGTTCCAAATTGTATTTATCTGTTATAACGATCAGTGTCAGTTAAAAGGACTCGTTTAGAGACCTCAAGAAAAGGCGACGAGAACTTTATCTAAAACTATTGTTCCCCGTTATTGCAATAATTTCGCGATGATTTCAAGTCGTTCGGAAATGAAAGTGTGTATCCTCATTCCAGAAACAAAATTGGTATGAACGGTGTGGGTTTTTGAAGAGAAAATGTAAAATTCATCGTCTAATGCTTCCTGCAGATAACTTCAAATTTGATTATTTCACTTCATTGCCAGGACGAGAACTTCAAAGAAGTGTATCAAAATGTTAAACGCACGTGCGGGGCATGCAGAAGTATGTGTTTTTTCTAAGTAAACCAATTGTTATGTGGCGCCGGTTCTCGTAGCCGTCATTGTCATGACGGACTAACTGAATGACTGAACAAAGGAACAAAGGAAGGATGCCCATCCGCCTGGCTGACTAACCAACTTACCTTGGCCTACCGACACCAGGGTTTTGACAGGACAGTTTTTTAAAATAGCGGACATATTTCTGAAAGCACGAGGCGTGACATTTTTTGACGCCGCAAGGCGTCTTGCGAGCGCTAAAGGCGCTAGGTACCTGGGGAGTTCTGGGAACATGCATATATAAAAATAAAAAATGAAACAAAACCTTTCAAATATTGGCATCAAAGTACCGGACATGGAATGGAAAATGACTGGATGAAACGCCCGGCCTCCAGCCTCAAACGAAACCCCTGCCGACACTGGCTTCCGGGCTGACTTACTGAATGAGTAAAACAAATGAGGGAAGGAACCAAGTTTCGCAGCAACCATCGAAAGTACTGACTGATACAATGACTGAGTTGCTACCGAAAGATTAATTGACTTATTGACTGACTGAATGAGCAAGTAAAGAAATGAAGTAAGTAAGTAGGAATGGCCAAGTGTTTAACAGATTAAATAAGGAACTGAGGCAGGAAGCGAACGAAAGCGAAAGCAAATGCTGGTTTGGATGAAATGGGCCATGTTGAGTCCCGAGGGATTGAAAACTTTTGTTTTGTCCCACCGAAACTCGTTCCCAAACATTTCAACTCGAGGTTCGGGGTACAAAATCTATTGTCTCTGGCCAATATGGCCACCGCGTGAATGAGACCCATGAAACGACCTTGATCTTCCTTCCCAATTTTCTGTGCATAGGATCTGCATTTCTGCATGTGTCCTTCGCTTTCTTATTTACGGTTGGAAAACTTTTGAACTCTTGGTTGAAGATTATCTTTGCTTCACCTCTTGCATCTTAAGTCTTAGTCTCGGATTTCTTTCATTAGAGCGCCCCCTCCCCCCTTTCTATGGTTCATGATTTGTCTTGATGCATATTATGTCGATCATTTACAGGGGGGTCTCCTTACGCACTAATGAAGAACAAACAGCTCTTGGAGAATTTGAAAGCAGGTTACAGACTGGAAAAACCTGACATGTGCACAGACCCTGTGTAAGTTAAACGGAGGTGATTTTTCCTAAGTTCTTGTAGGCAACAAGTTTTATGAAAAAGGTGCAGTGTTTTGATGTTAATAGGAAGAGTGAGTGGTTAATCTATTTTCGTACTTTCCTGCATCAGTCAAGTTAGACATGAGTGCTTCACTTGAACATAAATCAAGGGGCACGCCCGCTCGGCTAATTATTACTAATTGAACTTCAGCCATGTTTACTTTACATTTAAAGACACTGTAAGATAAGGACAGAAAAAAATAGTTTTGGGCAACTGCAATTTAACACATTTAAAATTGTGACGCAGTTGGAAAATAAGGTCCAAAACCACTGTCAGCTTGGCCTTAGTTTCGTTTTCTTCCATATCAACACAGATCTACTCAAAAATACAAGACACAAATTTAATTCATTTTATTTGTGCAAAAAATACGGTTGCCTGTAGATAAAAAAGCTTGGCGCTACAAGAACAGAAACCTTAGTATAAATAAAGCCTTTAAGAATTTAAAATATCTGCAGACCATATTCATCAATGGCGGTCAAAAAATAAACTTATGTCTTTGTGCTAATGAGACCAACTAGCCTCGCTCCAAAGCAACATTTCTTTTCTGTTTTGTTCATGCAAAAGAGGGTAGTTGGTTTCATTAGCACAAGGACAAAGGGATAATTTATTGGCCTCCATTAATTAATACGGTCTATGAGACGTAAAAGAATGAAATTTGCTCGAGTCAGGAACCTACGAATGATTTTTGGGGAAACAGGGTTAGCAGGTTGTATAAAGATCGATTTTCCTTCAGGAAGAAAGAAATTCCTATTTTTGTTAATTTTTAAGGTACGCCTTGATGAGAGACTGTTGGAACCAAGACCCAGATGAACGGCCAAGCTTTCAGCGGCTCTATAAAAGACTTGATGATATGTTGGAGGAGCAAGAGGACTACTTTGACTTTGGCAAAAAGGATGATTCCAAATATTATTATACAACACAGGAGGCAAAGACAGCAGAAGATGACGAACTGGACAACCTAGATGTTGTAAGTCCACGGGGTGTGTCCACGGTAAGTTTTGCAATAGGAGCTACTTGTACTTGGGTCTTGCATAGCAGAGTTAAATTTGTGTATGGAAATAACTTTTAAAACTTATGCTATCATAACTTTGATCTTAGCAGGGGTCAAACGCCGCAGAAGCTGAAGAACCAGCCATCGCCGATGTTGAAAACCCACAGAATGTGTCCAAGGCAAGTCTTATAATACATTAGAAGCTTCAAGCTGCACAGTGCAGGGATGTGCTGGACCTTGCTTGAGAGCTGAATTGGTTTCTTAAGATCACCTATGAAACAAATGAAAAATATGCTATCTTACTTTTTTCTGATTGTTGGCAGTAGCGAGACACGTCAGAAGTTTACGAACAGGAAAACATTCAGGATGTAAGCACTCAGAATGTGCCCATGTCAAGTCTTCAAGCTGATGGATTTCAGTTGTCTCCAAATGCTTCGCTTACCGTAACTAAGCTATAAGTATTTTTAGTACTTAAGATATGTTAACTTTAGCTTTAGTTCTCTTGGTTTTTAGATAGACATTGCAGTCAGATTGCTACTGAACCAGTTAATGCTTTCGCTTATTTATTTGTTTGTTCGTTTGTTTGTTTCTAATTGAGTGACATATTAACCCGGATGAAGTAAGCTAGGTTGCTCGCTATTAGGCTTACATACTTACAGGGACCAGGCGTTTTTCACTTTCAAAGCTCCAAGATCTGCCTTGTCGTGACTTTGCTCGCCTGCATCCCAACTAGCAGGGAAATAAGAGAATCTCAGACGACACTATTATTATAGCCCCCTGGAGAACTTCCCCCATCTCATGGTCAAGGCAAACACAATGATTTGCTTATAACCAGTTAACTCAAGTTCAATTGCACTGTTGGCGAGAAGAATTTTTTTCCATGGCTTCTACTGAGACCCCAGTAAACCTAAAAACTCGACCAACTATTTAAACCTTTCTTTCAAAGCAAAAGTGTATGGCAGTGCCAAATATCTCTGAAAAACGTTTACCTTTAATCTGAGAAAAATCCCTGGAGGATCCTGTAGGTTGTAAAGCAAAAAAGCATCTCCATCAATATATGTAATAGATTTGTGAAGCTGAAAGATGAAACGTGTATTCTTAGAAAGACAAAAAAAAACACAAAATAAGTTTGCTTGTAAGTAAATATGCCTGGCCCTAAATTAGAAACAGCGATAGGTCTTGACATTCGAAAGAAAAGGAGCACATAAATAAGTATAATGAATCAATTTCTTAATTTTGGTAATTTTTGTAAAAGTGCAAGGTGCACTTAAAGTATGTGCTCTGTTATGTTGTAGATGGTGCATTGGCATAATAAAAAAGAAAGTAGATTAAAATTTCACTGCGTTATGTTTCTAAAGAAGGAGGGGAACAAGAAATACAAAATAAGTTAGCTTGTAAGTAAATATGCCAGGCCCGAAATTAGAAACAGCGATAGCCCTTGACATGTTAAAGAAAAGGAGCACATAACGATAAGTATAATAAATCAATTTCTTAATTTTGGTAATTTTTGTAAAAGTGCAAGCTGCACTTAAAGTATGTGCTCTATTATTTTGTAGATGGTGCATTGGCATAATAAAAAAGAAAGTAGAGTAAAAATTATTTTGTGTTTCACTGATTTATGTTTGTGAAGAAAGAGGGGAACAAGGGAAGGTCAGACATTCAAATGATGGCACAGTAGCTTCGTCGCTGTAAGTGAGAACTTCCAGAGGACAATGTTGAGACGGGAAAAATAGACAAGGAGACTAAAACAGAACCACATGTTATCATAAATAGATGTTTTCACGTGATGTCACAGCGGCCATTCTGGTGTACTAGAACAATAGACATCCTCTCCCTTGGGGACTGAACTCTACTTTTATGCAAATTCTGCGCAAATATTTTTTATTGTTTTGTACACCAAAATGGCCGTCAACTCACGTGAGTGAAAACCATCTATTGGTGGGGGAAACGGTGCAACGAAAGGTGTAAGAGGAACGACACTTTTTTAGGCAACTGATAGGGAGCGTAACACTAACAGCCAGTCATTATCACAAGGACCGTAAATGTATCTAATGACCATGTTTGTAGTGTTTATTACATTTAGATGCTTATGCGCGGCAGGTAAGGTAGGTGTCTTTTGGCCACTCTCAAGAATACCATAATATTCTTTCTTTGTCCTCCAACATTTTGCATAAGCATTGTTTTTATTTTCCCTTGGGACAGTTGTTAGTCCCAAGAGAAACTGCAACATTAGGCCACTTTCAAAAATACCGTAATACCCTTTGTTTGTATTAGCATTGTTTCAAGTTTCTCTTGGGATTTACAATGGTCCCAAGAGAAAATAAAAGCAATGGTTATGCAAAATTTTAGAGGACAAAAAGTATCATGGTATTTTTGAAAGTAGCTTATTGGAGATGGCTTCTTAAACAACGCTAGCATAAATTAAAAGGGGAAAATTGCCGACAGACAAACTGGTCCAGAAAACGTTTTGAATGCACATTGACTTACCCATCGCAAGCAGAAATTTACAGTGAGTCTGAACAGGACTGTTGATAACATATGGAACGGTCCATGATATTCTGTGACAGGCTGACATCTAAAACAACGTTCACTGTGGGGACGATTACGCAAAACATTTTTTAGCTTAGCCCCAGACAAAGGTTTCCTTTTCAACTTAAAATAACGAACAATTTTCTTGAAGTATATGTTGTCCACTGTTTTTTGCTAACTTGTTTTTTTAAATTGCAACTGAACCTTTCTTTTACAGTGGCTTTTTAAAATCTATATATCTTTCAAAGCAACATCGCCAAAAATTTGGTTTAAGAGTTTCACGCCCTCCCGATTTCCGAGTTCTGTTTTTTTTTTTTTTGGGGGGGGGGGGGGGGGGGGGACTGGGCTGGGAGTGACTCATGCAAAAGAACTTAGCTTTCTACAAAGACCACACACCGGTTTGGCATATCGCCTTGAACTGACGCTTTTTTACTAAAAATTATTTGTAAACACGTCTTACTCGCTTCAATGTGTTCTGGTCGATATCCCTTTGTAGACGTCACAATAGGCTTGACCCAGTCCCCTCATAGAAACCACGGTTTCGGAATCCGTCATAAACATCGGGAAAAAGCAATGCCCTTAAACACTTCACTATCAATCGTGAATTTAACCAATTCAAAACATCTTCTTTGCATGTTGCTTTAAAAAAAAGTACTGTAAACAGCCTCGTTTTCCAGGACCTCTCCCTTGCCTTCTGCGCTCGTTCCCTTTGCTTCTTCCCGCCACAGCCCCAAAAACCAAGGGGAGGTCCTGGGGACGAGGTTGTACTCTACAATTAGGATTCAGTTGCACTGACCAAAGAAAAAAAAAAGTTATTTTTCTTGGGATCTCAAAAACCCTTATTCACTGTAAAACTTGAAAATTTACAGGCACATGTAAATCCAGTTTCCAAAGTGTAAATTTGGATTTACATGTTTTGTAAATTACAATTTACACGTTAAGTTCCGTAAACTAAGATTTACAAGGTATTTACATGTTGGAGTGAATTAGGTAAATAACCTGTAAATAGTAATTGACATGATCATGTTCTTGAAGTATAAATGGAGGAACATGTAAATAACGTTTAGATTGTTTCAAATGAATTTACAGTATGTTAATCATGTAAATGGGCTTAAAATATCCTGTAAATAACATGTAAATTGTTACAATCCTGTAAATCGAATTTCCATGAAACTTCCATGCTTTAGTTGATCATGTAAATTAACTGCAAATAGTGACTGAAAATCATTCTTTCGGAAGTTCAAGGTGGAGAGCATGTAAATGACATGGAAGTGGAGTTTTCAAAAACCATGTTAATAAAATTTTCACGAGACTTTCTTCACTGATGTTCGAACAAGTAAATCATGTAAATTTGCCCGAGGTTTTTTCTCTCTTAGAGCGACAGAATAGCGAGTTGCGAGTCGCGAGTCGCTGCTCTTAATCTAAGAGGGAAAAAAAAAACTGTGGTATCCGTGGCATCCAGGGTAATATCGCACGATTTAGGTAACGACTGAAATTGATTTTATCCATCATGTTGTATTTCATCGACTATTTCATCAATCACACGTGTTGTGAATCGACGCAGAGAAAGTAATAGAATGGACTATGCCCCTTGTAATGACAATTGCAAGTTGAATTTCAATTATCATTTCAGAATGCAAAGACGAAAAGAATTGGTACAAACCACGACCAAAGAATCACCTCGACTGAATTGACAAACGGAGTTCTGAATGTCATGGCTTTTTCGTTTACTTTTGTTTCAGGAGGTGATAATGAACACGAGACAGTGTAAAATGAAAACCAGCCATTAGAATTAATTTTTCTGTCACAGATCACACGTTGCAAGCTCAAAAAACCAACCGCTGTCAGAGGCAGTGTGGGCTCGCTTAACTCTGTAACCGCGCCTCTATAATCACAGCGGGTTATTTTTGGCGCAAAAATCTGCTTTTTAATGGCCGTCGATCTCCGTCAGGATAACTCTTGCTAACATCGAGGAAATATGGCTCAATTGAAAACCAGTTCGATTACTCCGATGCCTATTGCTTCTTTTGAGGTAAGGTAATTTGTTTTTTGTCGCATTATGTTGTGCTTTAAATGTTGTAACCGGCTCTTCTTTTACAGTAGACACTGAACTCTCCATAATTGTCTCTAATTGGAGCTGAAATTAGTCGGCATCTCAAGACAAAAAAAAAATGCACAAAGGCTAGTTGATCAAGATCGATTGTATCAAAACATGAAGCTTTATTTTCTTCAGTAAGCCTGATTGCCATGTAAAGTGACCCTGGGTTTGCAATGCAGCAGTGAAAGTTAAGCTTCTATAAAATTGTAGAAGCCATACTGTAGTGGATTAAATGTCATGGATTAAATTTACAAAGTGGCTGTTCAGACGGGACTCGTACACCAACCTATATTTGCTATTCATATGGGAGTCTTGTAATTGTAATTATCGTTCAAGAAACTGCTTCTAAAATAATTGCTATATGTTGCTTGGTGTTATGCTAAGAATTTGAAAGTATTGACATCCAGCAAGCTCAATGTTGGTCATGTGGAATTGAATTTTTAAGGCAGCCAGCAATTTGGCATCCAATATTTTGTAGAAGGTTTACTCAAGCCAATAATTGACTAAAAAGGCAACATTTGATGGAACCATTAAATAATTTCCTCTCAAACATGGGCATTCACAGGATGCCTAGATGCCCATCTGCCTGTTATTTTTATTTAAAGCTTACATGTACTTGTCCTACATGTACAGTACACTCTTTGTTATGGGTAACCACTTTAAAATGAATAGTCAGTAATAAGCATTTAATGACTGGTCTCTTGGGAAACATTTAATTTTGTTTCCTGAGAATCTCAATGTTTCCCCGAGGTGCAGCCGAGGAAAGCTTTGAAATTTGAGGGAAACAAAATGAACTGTGTCCTGAGGGACCAGTCATTAAGTGATTTGTTACATAGCACAAAAAGAAAAACATGCAACGGCAACAGAAATGGCGGTCGTTGGTCAACATTTGCAGGTTACAGTGCACTGTTACCCTCTGACATCATAGATTTTGCATTATTGTCCAGAGACTAAGACTCAGAGACCTTTGGCAGGAAACAGTTTTATTGTTAGATGTCATGTGACCTTGAAGTAACCTATGAGAGCGCACACTGTTGGGGGAAAAGTTCAGCTATATAACAATTGTTGTTTTTTTTTTCCAAGCAGTTGTCATGCCTTGCCCATGTAATAATTTTGTGTGTCAGGGGCAAGAGGATGATAATCAGATTGTGGATTGTTTAAAATGTTCTTGTTCTTTAATCCTTTGGGTGTACATTGTTTATTGACCGAAAGAAGTAAATCCAAAATAATGCGTTGTTATATTTCTATGTCCTTTTTTGCTTTGTTTTGGAAAGTGGAAAGGATCAGGAGGGCTAAAGGCCTGTCCTGGGACAACGGAAGAGGACAGCAGAGTTAATTTAGAACTCTGCAATACAATTTTGCTAGATGCAGACATAAAAATCCTCTATGGGGTTTATCAGGTGGAAGGTGCTGGCCAGGTTACTCTGTACAAAACAAAGGGCAGGAAGCACATAAGCAACATTATGTGTTCTTCAAGGAAGCCAAGTGCTTACCAACAGCAGGTGAAATAACATTTCCCAGTTCAACCTCTCAGACTTGATATGAGTGTTATATATAACCAGAAACCCATAAGGGTTGAAACGTGTAACGGCCCCTTGAGTGCTGGGAAACAAGCTTCTGAACATTCAATTTGCTAAGTACCATATTTGGAACAACAAGAGCGAGGGGTTTCCAAATATGGTACTTAGCACTGAAACATTCAACCAATCAGTTCGCACTGAATATTCGGAAGCTGTGAACGCGCGTTACACGTTTCAGCCCTTATGGGTTTCTGATAGAGGTTATATTATAACCTCTTGAGAGTTTACATGTAGATAATGACAACTCTAATCTCAGTCTTATGATGAGCTCATGCACAGGCAACACATGTTTAGAGAAACTCAGTGTGGCGAAGTGGACGGTTGTAAATTTATCCTCTTGTGAATCAAGCACACATGTACATGTACACCCGTATGAATGTGCTGTACAAGCACTAGTGTAATACAATGTAGGACATGACATCTTTCTTGTGCTTGTGCATGATACATGCATTTTTTTTAAATGTTGAACATTTAATTGGCACTTTCAGTATGGAGTAATGAGGTCTTTAATATTATTTTCATTTTATTATTGCTATTCCTATATATGTTTACACCAACATTCAAGGTACAGATGTAGCAGGGGTCTAGTATGTATTCCTTCAGTTTAGTGACGAAACTCTTTCTCTTTTTGTTCTGGGAATTTTTTTGTTGGTGCTCTAAGGACAGCTCAAGGAAAAGAGCATGCAAAGGAAAAGCAGTGGTCAGATAATAAACATAATATCAGATTTTACCACACCTTGATTACATGTAAATTGTGTATGATTCCCAGTGCACTGGTGGCTCAGTTGGTTGAGCATTGGGCTCGAACCCCGGCCAGATCAACACTCTGGATCTTCAAATAACTGAGGAGAATATGTGATTGTGAAGGGGAACCTCGTGACCCGAACTTATTCAAGGTCAAACACCGTAAAATGCAATGATTTAGTCGCTTCACTCAGTGGCCAGCGATGTGTTTAAGATTACAGTCCTTTTAACCTTGTGTCCTCGTGGGTAGAATATACCTGAGGATTACAGTTACATGTAACTCACACTTTTAATTTTAACGTGTGTCCCAATAAGTAGGAGTCCTTGATTACAGTTTGGACTTCAACTTACATTGCCGTCATAAACCTTGTGAGTAACTTGTGTGAACAACACACTTCCCTGGCTGAAAACGGCTTGTTCAAGCTCAAATCCAAAAGAAGTTGTTTCAAAAACAGCTTGGGCACCATGATTAAGTCTATCTTGACTCACTTACTTTTGACTTTAGGTTTTAGATAAGAATTCATCATCTCCGCAATGCCACTCAAAAACTGTTTTTAGGCTGTTTGTTGTGATGGGGGAAGGCTATCCGGTACTGGCATGTTCAGAGGCTCCATTCCATCTAGCTTAAAGCTGCATCTCCCCCTCCTGAAAATAATGCCCCATCTTTTCCAAACAGAGAATTTTCTGATTGTCAAAGAAATGCTGCCATGTACACTGTAATTAACAATTTACTAACCTCACTTGCTTGGGGCTGTACTGGAAAATATTGGCCCTTGGTTGTTTTGTTTGGATCGATCACTTGACCTCGGGCCAATATTCCCTAGTATGGCACTCCTGTTTTTTTAGTACTTAAGAGGTTAATAATGTATAAAGAGTAAGGACTTAACTGGCAAATCTAATGTTGTTTTCAAACTCCTTTACCATGAGGCAATTTATTTTTATTTTTAGGAACCAAATGGCAATGTACCAACTAAAGTTCAGAAAGTAGATTTGCAAACTGACTGAGATAACTGTTATTTTGCCTGTAAAGTACTGCTGTAATATAATTTACCACTATAGATCTCTTTTGGGACTCATTTTTATACGGTTACAGGTTCATATTTTTTCCTGCTTGAATTTTTGTTATACACCAGTTCAATTTTGATTTTCCTTTGTTTCAGACTTAGAAAGGGCATTGTTATAGCGTGAAGGTTACAGGTTCAAATTTTGTCCTGGTTGAATTTTGTTTTTGAACACAATTTCAATTTTGATTTTCCTTTGTTTCAGATTATGATAAGGAATATTAATTAAACAAAGAAAAAATCAAAACTGGATTGCTTTGAAAAATTTTAAACCACAACATCTACATGATTGTTGATGATAGTCAATGATAGTTGAAGCTCGCTCTTCTGTTGGACCACCAACTATCAACTATTATACACTATCATCAACTATCATTCATTTTGAGCTTGTTCAAATTCTTCATGATAGTTGATGATAGTTTTCCTCGTTTGACCACGCGTATGATAGTTTATGATAGTTTTTGGTCAGCTGTTTTCCCCAAACATCAGCGGGCTCATTTAAAATGGCCGCCAAAAGTTCCTCGCAAGGCTCAGCTGCAGCTTCAGAAATGCGTGTTTACATCCAAGATGATAATCATGACAAAGAAAATACTGAAGACCAAGATATTTTAGAGAAGATATCCTCTGAAGAAAGCGTCAACTCGCAAGAATTAGATCAAGAGACACTGCAAAAAAAGAAGCGTATCACTAAATGTTCATTGCTCAAGAAGGGCAATGCGGCAAGATCGAGTAATGGCCTGATATTACGTCTAATAGAGGAATATGAGGCCTGGCCCTGCCTTTGGGAAGCCATTTTAGTGTTCACATTTTTATGCCGAAAGAGCCTGGAACTAGCTGCTCGCGTGACTTGCATGTGCGACTGCCAGTGAACTACAGTGTCATCAACTATCACAAACTTCTTTGGCCATTTGAGCATGTGAATGATGATGATAGTTTGAGAGAATTTTGACCAGGGCTTAAGATTTTATTAGAAGCCAAAAAAACATTAGAAATCCTTTGATATACTCATTTGTTTTCTTAGGAATCAAAAAGTAAATTCATTTCTTAGGAATCAAAAAGTGAACACTAAAACTGTTCATCTTTAATGGGTTTTACATGGAGCTTAAAATTATTTTCTTTGTTGCTCTTACAGTCGCTATGTTTGGGACTGTGTTATAAACTTCTTTGAAGGTGAAACATTACTTTAGGGGACTATGCCACATTATTCACATTGACAACAACAAAAAGAAGTAAATTCAAAGTTTACATGAAAATAGAATAATATTATTTTGATAATTTATTGTATCAATATAAAATATTATTGGTTTTGGATTTATTTCCTTCTTTTCATATGATATCAAATACTAAACTATACATGTTGTCAATATTCCTTCTTTAAGGCAAAGAATCAGAAGAAAGGATTCTGGCGTAATTGATGAAAAGGAAGGTACATGTAACAATGAAAGTGAAGTGCAGACAAACAAAGTGGATGAACTGAGGATGCTGGAGTCGGGCTTTGTAAGTACATTATTTTTAACTTTTTCAGGAAGCTGTAGCATCTTGTAGGTGTCTATTATAGGAAAGGGGAAAAAAGTGCTATGCTTAATGTTTTGAGTGATTAATACTCCAGGGTCTCCCTGAGACACCTGCCTCAAGTCTTGCTAGTAAGTATTACAGCTGAAAAATCACTGCAGAGCATTTTGACGAATTTGACCATTTTCCGTTTGGATAGTATACTTTCATGTTACAGGTGAAAACATCCCAGAAATACACGCAGAATTTTTCATTTAGAACGGTGCTGTCCTAATAGTGAATTACCTTTTTTTAACAGGTTGATAGAGATCAAGCTATCATTGTTGCTCTCCATTACTTGAGGGCAAAAAAAGTGTCAGATGTGACTCTGAAAAAACTAAGCCCTTGTTGAAGAGGTATTGCGTACCATGCATGAAGGACTCAGCGAAAGATGACCTTTTAAGGTCCCTTGGAAGGGTTCTCTTTGAAAGAAAAGTTGTAACAAGAAAAGATGAGAGTGAAGTGATCACTCACAGTAACTTAAAACGTGTAATGTAGTAAAAAGTGAATTTGGCAAAGGTCAACAAACACGAGGGGACTTCTGCTCATGACTTGTAACTGCAAGAAGTTACAAAACAGGTACTGTGCCAGTAACTGGCAAAATTCCTTGTTAAAATGGCAACCAGAATTGAGAAATACGAATTTAAAATATGTTGAAAGTCCCATTTCCCCCTCACATTATAAACTGTTCCTCTCACTCTAGCCCTTTGAGCTCAAAGGAAAAATCAGATGATTTTAAAACTACAGGGCATTTCCTGTGAATAGTCCATTTGTGGTTGCAGACCTTATACAAATTATGTTAAGATATATTTCATCAATAATTATGAAGACTCAATACATTGCTCATTTCTTTAGTAATAATAATAATAATAAATGTATTTTATATTATTATTTTATTTATTTTTAAATAATACACACTATTTAAGATACAAATTGAGTAATAGTTGTTACGGTTGATATCAATCCAGTTGAAGACATATTAGGTTTAAAATTAGTTAAGAAAAAACGATACTAGAAGATATTTGTGCAATAGCTATTTAAAATTGATTCCAAAGTTCAGAATATTATTTTAAAAAATTTCCATACCTATTTTAAGAAATTAATTATCTTGCTGGTACAAGATTACATTTAATTCAGGTTTTAATTCAGCAATACAAAGACTATACTATACTATATTACAACAATAAAAGAGTTTGAAGTATGTTAAGTTTATTTCTTTTTCGGGGAACTTACATTATCAACAGCCCCTTTATCTACGAGCCTATTTAGAAGATGAAAAGTTGTTCCTTGTAGGAGGATTACCCTCACTTCCAAGCTGTATTTTGCCAACCAGCCTTCCCCTTGAAGCAGCTTTGTTGTTTTGTTCATTGAAACTCTCTTTTTTTTTGTATTTGATACAAAAAAAATGTATCACAAATCCTTTTGCCTGGGTTGGCTTGATATGAGGTGGCAGTCTCCCTTTTTTTTATTTACTTGATGGTTACAAGATCTTTAAAGGCTCCCTTTTCCAATTTCTATGATATTTACAGGATCTTTTCAGTTTTCCTTTTCGATTTATGTGTTATTTACAAGATCTTGACAGTCTCATTTTTTCAACTTGCGTGATATTTACAGGATCTTGACAGTCTCCCATTTTCGATTTACATGCTATTTACAGGATCTTGACAGTCTCCCTTTTTCGATTTCCATGTTATTTACAGGATCTTGACAGTCTCCTTTTTTCAATTTACATGTTATTTACGCGATCTTGACAGTCTCCCTTTTTCAATTTACATCATATTTACAGGATCTTGGCAGTCTCCCTTTGTCGATTTCCATGTTATTTACAGGATCTTGACAGTCTCCTTTTTTCAATTTACATGTTATTTACAGGATCTTGACAGTCTCCCTTTTTCAATTTACATCATATTTACAGGATCTTGACAGTCTCCCTTTTTCGATTTCCATGTTATTTACAGGATCTTGACAGTCTCCCTTTTTCAATTTACATCATATTTACAGGATCTTGACAGTCTCCCTTTTACGATTTACATGTTATTTACGGGATCTTGACAGTCTCCCTTTTTTGATTTACATGTTATTTACAGGATCTTAACTGTGTCCTCTTCCTCCAATTTACATGTTATTTACATGATCTCCCTAAGTTTTGTCTTCAGAATTTACAGCATCTTGTCTCACATTTACATGTTCAAATCGAAAAATTTACATGATATTTACATGATTACTGAAAACATGTAAAAGTCCAAAAACCATGTAAATTATCTTTTACAGTAAATTTTCATGGATTTACATGTTATTTACATGTTATTTACATAGCATGTAAATTTTCGAGTTTTCCAGTGATTTTCTGTCGTGATCACGACTTTTAATATTCGACTAAAAAGATAATTAGACTTCCTGCTTTTTATTAAACTTCTTCTTCAGCAGTTCTTCTCAATTATTGTTTTAAGAATTTGTTGTTGTTGAATGTGAAACTAGGGAACTAGAAAGGAACTTATATCCAAGGGAGGGGAGGGAGGGGTCTTGTTTAAGGAAACGAGCCAAACTAGAAAGGAACTTCTATCCAAAGCAGAGGGGGTGGGTTCTCCTCATTGATTCCACTTTTATTTCATCACAACGAAAAAGGCGGGAATCGTGACGTCATTGCACGATACGATACTCACAAAGGTGACATACGGAAAATACGCCACTCGGGTCCCGGATGAAGTTGCGTATGAAATCTACGAATGGCTTAGTTCCCAGTAAAATACTCTCCTCCATGTAATAAAAAGAATTATTAAATTCTCAGCCTCAGTTAATTCATTTCTCGTGCTCTGATTGGTTTACTCAATCTCGGTTAACAGCTCGTACATTGTATACATGATGTACCGTAGTTTGACCTTATGTGGCAAATGCGCTAAGTGTTGCTAAGCAAAAATTTTTTTTCCGGAAAGCGAAATTTGTCTCCAATGTATAGGAGTACACGAAAAGGTAAGGAATGTTTTTGTAATGAGCCTGGGTCTGTCTGACCACCAGGTATTACTCAACATCGCGTCATCATCAAGTTTTCTCGATTTCGTTCGGATTTTCTTGCTTTTCTCGCTGTTACTTCGTATTTCCAAACTTTTGTGGCGTTTAAGGAATTTAATAAAACAATTATTCCATTTGCGCTTGTTGGATATGAGACTGGTTATAGCCAACTCGGCGCTACGTGCCTCGGTGGCTATTTACCACCTCATATCCAATGCTCGCTCATGGAATAATTGTTAAATAATGAGAAAACAGATTACTTTAGTTTCACTTTCTTTCGCATTTAGACCGAGAAGTTTCAATACTATTAGCCACTTACAGGCGTTTTTGTTACGCGTGTAGTTGTTACACGTAAGGGATAACTAGGGGCTGCACAGGCCCGCAGATAATCCCGGCCTGGAAATGATCTCTGGACCGGAAATGATCCCCAAATTGGAGAGAAAATGATCCCCCGACAGGAAATGATCGTAATAAATAATACCCCCAAAAAGTCAGGAATGGTGTGGACTCCACGAAAAGGGCATGCACTACATGTACTAAACACCGAAACGAGACAACCGGAACGAAACCACCAAAACAACCGGAACCGCCTAAGCTATTGAAACACCGGAACGAAACCACCGAAGCCATCGAAACACCAAAAACGAAACCAGCGAAATAATCAAAACACCAAACGAAACCACCGGAACGCTCGAAACAGCTTTAAAATTTTGAACAAAACCGTCAAAACAGAGTCAATAAGACTCGACGTCCCAGCGGATTGTTGCTTGGAGTTTCCTGTTTCAGTTCTTCTTTATTCACAATCTTTGCACATTCCCTAAGCACACACAAAGAATGAAAACAGAGGATTGTTTTATTTTTTTCATTATTTTTCGATTTGCAACCTCAAGTTAACTGTGTCACGTGATATGTAAAGGGTCTGCCCATCAGAACACGAGACAGCGCGCAATTGCAATTCCTTTGGTGGGCTTTGAGATTCCTGAAAATTTGAAGCGCTAGGCATGAAAACGACAGTGCAAAGACTAAGGCAACAAACAGAAATATGAGGCGACAAATTTACGCTGAAAGCATGTTAACGCATTTTGAATTATTGTATTATGAAATTTAGTTGCATTTCGAAGAGATATTTTATGGTGGAAACTGAATTTGCAGCTGTTTCCATTGTTTTGCTGGTTTCGTTCCGGTGTTTCGATGGTTCTGGTGGTTTTGTTCCGGTGTTTCGATGTTTTCGGCCGTTCCGGTGGTTTTTTACCAAATAACAAAATTAGCCTGCATGGCTTTTGGCAAAAAAATAAAGAAACTGAAAAAGAAAGGAATCATTTACGATGCTAATACCCTACACTGTGGAAGTACACAAAACTTTAACCAACCTTTCCCAGGGTCTCCATTGTCGTTGAACGTGTCTGTTTTGCTCTTGCTTTACAATTTTCAAAACTCTGTTTTAGAAATTTCAGATAAAATACTCAACTTTTAAAACAAAATTAAAATTTTCGCGTCTTTAAGAGTGCCATTCAAACTTATTCTTGAATCGGTGAATTCACTTGCACGTGGAAATTTTTTTTAATGCATGAGAACAAAGCTAAAAATTAATAGTATCTGAGAGAGAACGGCCCGGTTTCATTATTTTGTAACCGCAACGTTTTTGATGCAGTTTCGCTTTCTGTTTACGCGACATTGATCGAGACCATAGGAAAACGCTGCCAAAAGTGGAGCGTTCTCAAAATGATACGGTTTCATTTATCGTGTAAACGGCAAACGGCATCGATTTTGAATGCGGTTACTATTTTGGGCTCAAAAATTCGTTGTTCGATTTTAAATTGTGAATCTTGCAGGTAGTGCAGCTCACTCTTGTTTGATTCCACCTTTTCAATTTTCATGCATTTTGCTGTCCTTAAATCGCGAAGCTTAATTATCATAACAATAGGCAGAGCCTTTTCGAATTGTTAACCTTTTTGGAGCTGCTGGTATGTTCTGGCAAAGTAATAAAGAAGAAAACCAAGTGACTTTTCGGGATTCGACCTGTAAAAAGTCATGTCTGGTGGGACAACTGAATTTTGTGGAAGTTTTTGTCTCCCTTTCGTCTGTGATGAGTTCGGCATGACGTAAACATACGAAATCATTTAAATAAAGTTCCTTTCCTTTTTTCGAGTCCATTCCATTCTTAATTATTGATGACGTAACCATTTCTGGTCCGGGATCATTTGGCAGTCCAGTTTGGGGATCATTTCTGGTCCGAGGATCATTTCCGGGACGCGAGCATTTGCGGGCCTTTACAGGGCTTTTCAATCTTGTTAACTTATTTACATGTTATATTTTTTTCGTATTTAATACAACTGATGAAACTAAATAAGAAAACCGACCTAAAAGGGTGAGCGTCTCAAGACTTTTTGCCGGTGATTGTTACAGTAGCTCCCACGAGTCTCCTGTACTCCAGTGGTAAAGAATCCGAAGTTGTAATCGGAAGGACATAGGTTTGAGTCCTAAAAAGGAGCACTCTGATTTTTTCCATTCCAGGATCCCCGAGACACCATCGAAATCATGGATCGTGGCCTGGCTCCAACGAGTTTCAGTTTCAGTGCTTCAGCATCCGAACTAGTCATCAGAAGGTTGTCGTAGGTTTCCCTCAAGCAACATTGTTTGGGGGGAAGGGGGTTGCAAAAGAGTCCAGAATATGCGATAAGTGAGTCGAAAGATAAAATGCTGAATTGTTCCGAAGAATTTGTCCATGATTGTAGTTTAATGGTCTAGCTTCCACTAGTTTCCTATAGCTCAGTGGCAGAAAAATCCAAACTAGTAATCGGAATGTCGTAGGTTCGACTCCTGCAAATGGACACTCAGATTTTGTCAGAGGACCCCGAGTCAACATCGAAAAATGTCTCTTCATTTCATTAACCCGGGGGTTAACATGAAACATCTCGTTCTGTACACTTGCAAATGTACTCCATTTCGACACTTCAGTCCTAGCAGTAAAGAGACTGAGATAGTTACCTGAGCATAACTGGGCTAATATCTCAAAGACATTTTGCCCTGAAATGCTCATTTTTAGCGAGTATGTGACGTCACGGCGGCCACATTGGTGTCCCTAAACAAAGGAACGGCAGCCATGTTGGTGTCCCCAACTAATTCTCCGGGAATTAAGCTCTGTTATCATGCAAAAGTTTTCCTTTGTTTCGGTAGGAAAACAAGGTTACTGTTCACGTGTGGTTGAAAACACTCTATACCCCGAAAAATCCCGTAATTTCGCAAATTTAGTTTTTTATGACATCACACTTTAGAACTCTGTGAGGTAAACAGAAGGTCCAAGGGTGGGTCGAAGCTGCAGGGTATCCTTAGGAAAGGTGTAGGGTTGTTGAAATGATGATCTGTGACCCAAATCTCATTTAAGCCTCAATGGATTGGTCTCGCATAGTCTCAGAGTTGCATAAACAAAACAAAAAGATAGCAAGAAAGGCTGTTGTGAAAGCTCTATTTTGGTTTATGGTCCAAAGGTAAAGCACTTGTCGCCAACTATTAGGGATAAGCCCCATTCCTTCTGCGACCTAAAATAAAATTTGTTGTGACGTTGCGTGAGTCCCATAGCTTACTGAAACCTTTTCCACATCTGGATAGCTGTAATTGATGTTGTTACTTTGTTTTGTTTTTTTTAGGACAGCAAAGGATATTAAACCACTGAATTCCTGCGAAATTCCTCCGGAGAGAATAGAATCATTGGAAGAGGTGGGTCAAGGAGCATTTGGGAAGGTGCACAAAGCCAAATTGATTGACGGATTGGAGTTCTTTAACAAGAATACCAAAGACTGGTGTGAGAAAAATTTCAAGTACAAGATCGTTGCTGTTAAAGAATTACATGGTGGGTATGAAAGTGTCTATTCCTTGTATGGATCACACACGGAAGTAATTACCTTGCATTTGTATTCCGGGAGTCAATTAAGGTAAATAAGTACGCAATGCAAGCATCAACTGTTTAGCTTCGACTTAAACTGCATTGTAAAATTTGAATGCTTGTTCTAGAGAACTTCAATTCATGTATCGCTCTTTGGTTGGGGTTTTGGATGACGTCATGGTAAAAGGTGAACCTTGTGACTCCTACACCAACTTATGTGAATCTCATTACAATTATAGCTTTATGTCGATGAGCGTGATTGCACTCATGTCATGACACTGCATGCAACACCAAACGACTCTCAAGGGTAAACCGGTTTAGGGCGATTAAAGGACTAATTTACGGGCTTGACTTCGAAATAAAGTGTTCTTGATGTAGGGATAAGGGACACGTGATTTATTCCCTTGACTCAATAAGCTGTAAACTGAAATTTTATTTAACAATTTTTCCGGGAGCGCACATCAGATATGAGATTGTAAACAGCCAATGAGGCGAGTAGTGTTAAGTTGGCGATAACCAGTCTCATATCCAACAAGTGTGAATGAAATAATTGTTTTATAAAAATTTCATTACTTTCTGAAAGCTTGGACATTTGGAAATTAAGGTCAATTAGTTTCCAGCTTGGCAACACTTGACACAATCAGTTTCCATATTAGGGCATACAGTATATGAGCTGATCAATGAGATTGAGTGAACCAATCAGAAAGCTAAAAACGCGATATCCGAGGTCGAAAATTTAATAATGAAATATAACCAGGTATAAGTCACTGAAGTACTCCGGAAGAATTCTGTCTGAGTATAAATTATAGCTCCACGTGGTAATACCATATGCTGAAAAAAACTAATGATACCTCGATTGCTTGCGAATTTAAAGTGGTACTATGATCAAAAAATCATTTCCTTTTTTTTCTTCAGATTTTGAAAGTATGTTTGCTTAACACCTAACTGGCAAAAGTTTGAGCTTTGAGTTTTATCCAAAGGCTGTTTATTTTGAGTGTAAGTTTTGGATTTCATGGTCCGCCATTACTCACGTTCAAAACTGGCCGGTTGGACCAAGAGAAAATGACGTCATTTACTCACTAGCTTAAAATTTCAGCATGTAAACGCAATTTATTATATATGCAAAACACGGGTTGAAACGTCTGAAAGCCCGAAACTCCCGTGCTGCATATTAATTAGGCCGCGTACACACGTATTGCATTCTTAAACTAGTGAGTGTTTGACGTCATTTTCTCCTCGACCCAGCTCTCTCAAGATTTTAAAGTTAGTAATGGCGGACCAATAAATAAGAAAATTCCAGCTAAAATAAACAGGTGTCTTTTTAAAATCAGAACTTAAAACTTGGGTGAGTTAGTGTTTAGTTAACATAGTTTTGAAATCCAAAGGAAAAACATTTTTTTTTTTGGTCGTAGTACCACTTTAAAACAATATCAGACCAACTGTAAAGACCACGAGGACTTAGTTTAAAGGATTAGACTTGACAACTAATAAAGTTTGTAAAATAAACTTAATTACTGAAAAACGTTTTTACAAAACCCATGCAACAATGATTAAGGAAATGCCAAAGATTTAAACTAATTATTCGCTTATCAGACCTCCGCAAGCCTCTAAGAGACAGTTACTGCTTGAATCGTAGCTTCTGATTTGTATCTCACGGAGGCACGGTAGCTACTGGCAATTAAAGACTCTACATGAAAGTTTTTCTAAACTCCATTGTGCCCTGTATTAGAAAAAACGGAAATGCTTGGTTGTGCTTTACTGCGTAAACTGCGGTCAGATTACAATAAAATAATTAACCGTTCATCACACTGAAACCCTAAAGACCAGGACACTCTAGGCGACAAGTCGCAGAGACAGATCTCTGCGATAAGTTGCTCCATGTGTACTTCTTGCAAAACAAGTCGCTCCGACACGACGCCTGTTCGGTGCACACGCAGTGATCTCGTATGAAGGGGAATGTGAATTAGTTATCTCATTCAATATGGCTGACCATATGACGCTCTCTCATTGGTTCATTCATATTCATTATTTTTTGCCGGAAGTATACACACGGTGCGACAACGCTGCTAATTGTGTCGCTACAATTAGTCGCACGAATTCAAACTAGTTTGAATGCGTGCGACTAATTGCGGCGACAAAATTCTGCCTCAGCGACAGTGATTTTTGTAAAATTAACCGTGTCACACAAGGCGAATTGTTGCGCCGACTTGTCCCCGCGACGTTTTGCAGCGACTTATCGCCTAGTTTGTCCCGGCCTCAAGCAACCTACTTTGAAACTGATTTGTTCAACATTATTTCATGACTTTTTTTCTCAAGAAAACGCCACTGAAGAGCAGAAATACGAATTTTTGGATGAGATTGAGACCATGAAGGTAGTGGGAAAGAATCCAAACGTGCTGAATTTCGTGGGCTGTTGGACCACAGCTACTCCACTCCGTCTGATTGTCGAGTACATTCCTCATGGCGACTTACTTCAGTGGTTGAGAGCGAAGAGAAGCAAGGTAATATGCTTTCCTCCCTAATAACAGGAAGTAGATCTTTTTCTAGTACACTTACCTAAGGTGCACTTGTAAGTTATAACAGGACAGTATTTCTTTCATCTTATCTCGCCACATCCAATTTTTTTATCAGCCTTTAACGTGGTGTCCCGTAGTTGCTAAAACGTTTCTCATTTTTTGTTTGAAAAAAAACAACAACAACAACAACACACCAGTATCGTAGACTCAAGCAAACATACAATTAAAAGATGACAAGCCAAAACTCATTACACCTGCGTTTTAGTTCGGACTGTTCCAACATCGTTTTTTGGAGATGTGAAGTTATCTCGCTTCTAACAACTTGGCCCTGATTTCGTCCACACAGATAAAAACATCTACCGTTGGAGCTACCGTCGTTGACGAAGATGAAGAGATGTACAACGGAGCAAGGGAACAGAACTCAACTACGGATCAGGTACATCCTTTCACTATTGGTCTTATCCGGTGTGAAAGACTCATCTTTATTATAGCGGAGCTCCGCGCGTCAAAGGCGCATACGTATAGCATCATAAGTAAGAAGATATTGTACTCCACGACCGTACGTGCGTCCACCCGTCCATGTATGCCAATGTGACCAGTATTACGTGACCATATCGTGGGCTCAAGTTTTGAGCTCATCGAGGTCAGCTGTTTTTTTTTTTTTTTAAGTTGACCACTGACTAGGTACTGGGTTTCGATTGGATTGCAGAAAGAATAAAGAACCCCAGAGCTCTGCTTTTAGGCTTGGCTAAGGCTATATATTAGTTTTACTGCTGTCTGTTGGCATGTACGGAGTCATACTACCGAATATCAACAGAGAGACATGCACATGCAAAAAGCCTACAGCTCAAGCTTACGACAACAGGCGACATTCAGTAAACTTTTTGGATGTAATGACCAATTATAATCATTGCTGAAAAACTAGCAACGGTATATCTGAGCTTTTATGTCAACAGCATAATAATAATAATAATAATAATAATAATAATAATAATAATAATAATAATATATGCCCGCTGCACAAGAAGGGGCCAAGAACCGATGTCACCAACTACAGGCAGATCTCACTTTTCTCCATCGTCAGTAAGCTTTGCGAACGCTGTGTGCTCTCCAAACTTATTCCCGAACTGGTAGATTTACTATCAGCTCTCCGGCACAGCTTATGTCCCTTCTGAACGACCTTGGGACAGCCTTGGATGCAGGGAATGAGATCGAAATGATCTACCCTGACCATTGTTTTCAGCCTTTGACTCGGTTGCACACCGCCGTCTTCTTCACAAGCTTGGTTTGTACGGCATCTCGGGTCCCCTTCTCTTTTGGTTTTCGGACTATTTGCAATTGACTTCCAGATCTCAGAGGGTGTTCCTCAGGTCAGCCTGTTGGCTCCGTTCTTATATCTTTTATACGTGATCGACCTCCCCAAGTTTGTCAGCCCATGCACCAGTATGGCTCTCTATGCTGATGATGCGAAGTGTTATAGAGTTGTTCGTCGTCAAGAGGACTGCGAAGCCCTGCAAAATGATTTGTACGGTCTGTTTAACCGGACTGCATCATGGGGACTAAGTTTTAATGTTGAGGAATGTGAAGGAAGTCTTAAGAATCTCTAGGAAACGTTCTAGCACATTAACAACCGTTGCGGTTAGGGTTAGCTGAATATAATATCATATCATATCATATCATATCATATCATATCATGGCCAATATTTATGTACTTTTCAACTAAACTGGCAACAATGGCCCCTTCTTAGTTTTACTCACTAACGTTATCTGTCGAAATGAAGAAGCGATATTCGCACTTATCTGGACGATAAATGCGAAGATCACTTCGTCATTTCGTCTATAAGCACTTTAAAGATACATTTATCTCATTTCAAGTTATATGTATGGTCCTTTTTTTATATATATATCTAGGATGGTCAAACAGAAGAAGAGAAAACAATATTGCATGAAAACATTGGGCCTTCCATATCTGTGGAAGAAAACGGAACCGAAGTTGATGCTTCTGTTACTATTAAATTGGAAACACCCTTTGTAACGTTTTCATCATCCACATCAAACCAGGAAGATGCCTCCACTAATAATACAACTGATGAATGTGAAGAGGATTGTGACTCGTTTGCTCCACTTGATCCAGTAAAGCTTGCCTGGCAGGTAGCACGTGGCATGGTAGGTGGTAAATAGCCAGATTTTTTTCTTTCTTTTTTTTTTTTTTGTATTTGTCTTAGTCTTTTCCTGCGTTTAATTTCTTATTCATTCCGTCTTTCTCAGCAAGTTCCGGAGTTTTTGCATGCGTTACTGTCGATCTTTGGTGTCGGATGCTGATGACATGATCAGTTGTTACATAACCAAACCATGGCAAGCCCAAAGTCCTGTTTCAACTGATTTCATCTCAACAAGATCAGATCTGCTTGAAAGATCAATGCTTAGCTCACTCTTCTTTGAACTCTTTTGTAATGACTTTTTTCATACAATAGAGGTTTGGGATGGTCATATGTGGATGATATGCTATTTTTTCTACTACCCATCATGTTTTTTAGCGTTTTTTGAATGATATTTTAACGTTTCTTTTAAATGTATGTAACGCCCTTTCTCGGCAAAACCCAATTAAAACTCTTTGGTACGTGCTGGCACCAGGATTAGCACATGCGCCTCATGGAAGCAAGTTGAGTGGCACCTCTATTGGATTAGCACTAAATAGGCGGTTACATCTCTGCTGGTCTTAGCTTCCTATCACAGACTCTTTTAGGATCAGTCGTTTCTCCCACCTGCAAGAGTCTGCTTCACGGGAGCCCATATTCCTTTCCCTCTTTCAACCAATCAGAGATGGTGTTCAATATGGTAAGAAAAGTTAACCTTCACCTTAAATTCCGTGTAATTTTCAAGCTTCAAATTTCCGTTGCAAATTGCAGTGGACGTTATTACAGCTTTTTTATTTGGTCACAGTCTTAAAAATAAAAACGGGAAAAGGAATGTGGCGTTCTTGTGTGCGGGAGGAACAATTAACCTTAAAAAGATTCTGCGATAGGAGGCTACACGCTTCCAGGAAAGATATTTTTGTGAGAATCCAGTGCCTTGGGCCCTCAAAACTGACTTTTACATCACAAATCCTTTGCAATACCCATAATCATTTTTCTTTTACAGACCTATCTTTCCCAGAAGGGTCTGGTGCACAGGGACCTAGCAGCGAGGAACATTCTGGTGGGACACGGGAAGAAAGTCAAAATTGGTGACTTCGGATTGATGCGGCACTTGTACCATGAGGTCTACAAAGTAGACACTGGGAAGAAACTGCCAGTGAAGTGGATGGCTCCAGAGTCACTTTTTGAAGAGATCTTTACCACCAAGAGCGATGTGTAAGTATCAAGTCTGGTGTTTTTAGAGTCAGTGAATGCAACATGCCAGATGCCAGTGCATTCCTAATTCCTTGTTTTGTTTTACTTGCAGTTGGTCCTACGGAGTGGTTCTGTGGGAAATTGCAACTCTTGGTCAGTGATAATTTACGAAATTTTAATTAACATATTTTACTACATATGGAGCTGTTAGCTGGAAACTGAAGTGAAAAGCAAAAGTGTTTGTGATCCGGAACTTTAGAGTTGTTCCAAATTGTATTTATCTGTTATAACGATCAGTGTCAGTTAAAAGGACTCGTTTAGAGACCTCAAGAAAAGGACGGCTGCGAGAACTTTATCTAAAACTATTATTCCCCGTTATTGCAATAATTTCGCGATTATCTCAAGTCGTTCGGAAATGAAAGTGTGTATCCTCATTCCAGAAACAAAATTGGTATGAACGGCGTGGGTTTTTGAAGAGAAAATGTAAAATTCATCGTCTAATGCTCGCTTCCTGCACATAACTTCAAATTTGATTATTTCACTTCATTGCCAGGACGAGAACTTCAAAGAAGTGTATCAAAATGTTAAACGCACGTGCAGGGCATGCAGAAGTATGTGTTTTTGCTAAGTAAACCAATTGTTATGTGGCGCCGGTTCTCGTAGCCGTCGTTGTCATGACGGACTAACTGAATGACTGAACAAAGGAACAAAGGAAGGATGCCCATCCGCCTGGCTGACTAACCAACTTACGTTGGCCTACCGACACCAGAGTTTTGACAGGACAGTTTTGTAAAATAGCGGACATATTTCTGAAAGCACGAGGCGTGACATTTTTTGACGCCGCAAGGCGTCTTGCGAGCGCTAAAGGTGCTAGGTACCTGGGGGGTTCTGGGAACATGCATATATAAAAATAAAAATGAAACAAAACCTTTCAAATATTGGCATCAAAGTACCGGACATGGAATGGAAAATGACTGGATGAAACGCCCGGCCTCCAGCCTCAAACGAAACCCCTGCCGACACCGGCTTGCGGGCTGACTTACTGAATGAGTAAAACAAATGAGGGAAGGAACCAAGTTTCGCCATCCGACTTGTTAAGCAACCATCGAAAATACTGACTGATACAATGACTGAGTTGCTACCGAAAGATTAATTGACTTATTGACTGACTGAATGAGCAAGTAAAGAAATGAAGTAAGTAAGTAGGAATGGCCAAGTGTTTAACAGATTAAATAAGGAACTGAGGGAAAACAAATGCTGGTTTGGATGAAATGGGCCATGTTGAGTCCCGAGGGATTGAAAACTTTTGTTTTGTCCCACCGAAACTCGTTCCCAAACATTTCAACTCCAGGTTCGGGGTACGAAATCTATTGTCTCTGGCCAATATGGCCACCGCGTGAATGAGGCCCATGAAACGACCTTGATCTTCCTTCCCAATTTTCTGTGCATAGAATCTGCATTTCTGCATGTGTCCTTCGCTTTCTTATTTACGGTTGGAAAACTTTTGAACTCTTGGTTGAAGATTATCTTTGCTTCACCTCTTGCATCTTAAGTCTTACACTCGGATTTCTTTCATTAGAGCGTCCCCTCCCCCCTTTCTATGGTTCATGATTTGTCTTGATGCATATTATGTCGATCATTTACAGGGGGGTCTCCTTACGCACTAATGAAGAACAAACAGCTCTTGGAGAATTTGAAAGCAGGTTACAGACTGGAAAAACCTGACATGTGCACAGACCCTGTGTAAGTTAAACAGAGTTGATTTTTCCTAAGTACTTGTAGGCAACACGTTTTATGAAAAAGGTGCAGTGTTTTGATATTAATAGGAAGAGTGAGTGGTTAATCTATTTTCGTACTTTCCTGCATCAGTCAAGTTAGACATGAATGCTTCACTTGAACATAAGTCAAGGGGCACGCCCGCTAGGCTAATTATTACTAATTGAACTTCAGCCATGTTTACTTTACATTTAAAGACACTGTAAGATAAGGACAGAAAAAAATAGTTTTGGGCAACTGCAATTTAACACATTTAAAATTGTGACGCAGTTGGAAAATAAGGTCCAAAACCACCGTCAGCTTGGCCTTAGTCTCGTTTTCTTCCATATCAACACAGATCTACTCAAAAATAAGAGACACAAATTTAATTCATTTTATTTGTGCAAAAAATACGGTTGCCTGTATATAAAAAAGCTTGGCGCTACAAGAACAGAAACCTTAGTATAAATAAAGCCTTTAAAAATTTAAAATATCTGCAGACCATATTCATCAATGGCGGTCAAAAAATAAACTTATGTCTTTGTGCTAATGAGACCAACTAGCCTCGCTCCAAAGCAACATTTCTTTTCCCGTTTTGATCATGCAAAAGAGGCTAATTGGTTTCATTAGCACAAGGACAAAGGGATAATTTATTGGCCTCCATTAATTAATACGGTCTATGAGACGTAAAAGAATGAAATTTGCTCGAGTCAGGAACCTACGAATGATTTTTGGGGAAACAGGGTTAGCAGGTTGTATAAAGACCGATTTTCCTTCAGGAAGAAAGAAATTCCTATTTTTGTTAATTTTTAAGGTACGCCTTGATGAGAGACTGTTGGAACCAAGACCCAGATGAACGGCCAAGCTTTCAGCGGCTCTATAAAAGACTTGACGATATGTTGGAGGAGCAAGAGGACTACTTTGACTTTGGCAAAAAGGATGATTCGAAATATTATTATACGACACAGGAGGCAAAGACAGCAGAAGATGACGAACTGGACAACCTTGATGTTGTAAGTCCACAGGGTGTGTCCACGGTAAGTTTTGCAATAGGAGCTACTTGTGCTTGGGTCTTGCATAGCAGAGTTAAAATTGTGTATGGAAATAACTTTTAAAACTTATGCTATCATAACTTTGATCTTAGCAGGGGTCAAACGCCGCAGAAGCTGAAGAACCAGCCATCGTCGATGTTGAAAACCCACAGAATGTGTCCAAGGCAAGTCTTATAATACAATAGAAGCTTCAAGCTGCACAGTGCAGGGATGTGCTGGACCTTGCTTGAGAGCTGAATTGGTTTGTTAAGATCACCTATGAAACAAATGAAAAATATGCTATCTTACTTTTTTCTGATTGTTGGCAGGAGCCAGACACGTCAGAAGTTTACGAACAGGAAAACATTCAGGATGTAAGCACTCAGAATGTGCCCATGGCAAGTCTTCAAGCTGATGCATTTCAGTTGTCACCAAATGCTTCGCTTACCGTAACTAAGCTATAAGTATTTTTAGTACTTAAGATATGTTAACTTTAGCTTTAGTTCTCTTGGTTTTTAGATAGACATTGCAGTCAGATTGCTACTGAACCAGTTAATGCTTTTGCTTATTTATTTGTTTGTTTGTTTGTTTCTTATTAAGTGACATATTAACCCGGATGAAGTAACCTAGGTTGCTCGCTATTAGGCTTACATACTTACAGGGACCAGGCGTTTTTCACTTTCAAAGCTCCAAGATCTGCCTTGTCGTGACTTTGCTCGCCTGCATCCCAACTAGCAGGGAAATAAGACAATCTCAGACGACACTATTATTATAGCCCCCTGGAGAACTTCCACCATCTCATGGTCAAGACAAACACAATGATTTGCTTATAACCAGTTAACTCAAGTTTAATTGCACTGTTGGCGAGAAGAATTTTTTTCCATGGCTTCTACTGAGACCCCAGTAAACCTAAAAACTCGACGAACTATTTGAACCTTTCTTTCACAGCAAAAGTGTATGGCAGTGCTAAATATCTCTGAAAAACGTTTACCTTTAATCTGAGAAAAATCTCTGGAGGATCCTGTAGGTTGTAAAGCCAAAAAAGCATCTCCATCAATATATGTAATAGATTTGTGAAGCTGAAAGATGAAACGTGTATTCTTAGAAAGACAAAAAAAACACACAAAATAAGTTTGCTTGTAAGTAAATATGCCTGGCACTAAATTAGAAACAGCGATAGGTCTTGACGTTTGAAAGAAAAGGAGCACATAAAGATAAGTATAATGAATCAATTTCTTAATTTTGGTAATTTTTGTAAAAGTGCAAGCTGCACTTAAAGTATGTGCTCTGTTATGTTGTAGATGGTGCATTGGCATAATAAAAAAGAAAGTAGAGTAAAATTTCACTGCGTTCTGTTTCTAAAGAAGGAGGGGAACAAGAAATACAAAATAAGTTAGCTTGTAAGTAAATATGCCAGGCCCGAAATTAGAAACAGCGATAGTCCTTGACATGTTAAAGAAAAGGAGCTCATAACGATAAGTATAATAAATCAATTTCTTAATTTTGGTAATTTTTGTAAAAGTGCAAGCTGCACTTAAAGTATGAGCTCTATTATTTTGTAGATGGTGCATTGGCATAATAAAAAAGAAAGTAGAGTAAAATTTTGTGTTTCACTGATTTATGTTTGTGAAGAAAGAGGGGAAGAACAAGGGAAGGTCAGACATTCAAATGATGGCACAGTAGTTTCTTCGCTGTAAGTAAGAACTTACAGAGGACAATGTTGAGACGGGAAAAAAGAAGAGGAGACTAAAACAGAACTACATGTTACCATGAATAGATGATTTTCACGTGACGTCACAGCGGCCATTTTGGTGTACTAGAACAATAGACATCCTCTCCCTTGGGGACTGAACTCTACTTTTATGCAAATTCTGCGCAAATATTTTCTATTGTTTTGTACACCAAAATGGCCGTCAACTCAAGTGAGGGAAAACCATCTATTGGTGGGGGAAACGGTGCAACGAAAGGAGTAAGAGCAATGACACTTTTCTAGGCAACTGATAGGGAGCGTAACACTAACAGCCAGTCATTATCACAAGGAACGTAAATGTATCTAATGACCGTGTTTGTAGTGCTTATTACATTTAGATGCTTATGCGCGGCGGGTAAGGTAGGTATATACATAAGCTGTCTTTTGGCCACTCTCAAGAATACCATAATATTCTTTGTTTGTCCTCCAAATTTTTGCATAAGCATTGTTTTTATTTTTTCTTGGGACCCTTGTAAGTCCCAAGAGAAACTGGAACATTAGGCCACTTTCAAAAATACCCTAATACTCTTTGTTTGTATTAGCAATTTTCTTGAAGCATATGTTGACCACTGTTTTGCAAACTTATTTTCTTAAATTGCAACTGAACCTTTATTTTACAGTGCTTTTTAAAAATCTATATATCTTTCAAAGCAACATCGCCAAACATTTTGGTTAAAGAGTTTCCCGAGGTTCTTTTTTTTTCTTTGGGGAAGGGAAGGGGGTGGGGGGAGACTGGGCTGACCGGTTTGGCATATCGCCTTGAACTGACGCATTTTTACTAAAAATTACTTTGTAAACATGTCTTACTCGCTTCAATGTGTTCTGGTCGATATCCCTTTGTATATGTCACAATAGGCTTGATCCAGTCCCCTCATAGAACCACGGTTCTCGGAATCCGTCATAAATATCGGGAAAAAGCAATGCCCTTAAACACTCGCTATCAATCGTGAATTTAACCAATTCAAAACATCTTCTTTGCATGTTGCTTTAAAAAAAAGTACTGTAAACAGCCTTGTTTCCAGGACCTCTCCCTTGCCTTCTGCACTCGTTCTCTTGGCTGCTTCCCGCCCCAGCCCCAAAACCAAGGAAAGGTCCTGGAGACAAGGTTGTACTCTACAATTAAGATTCAGTTGCACTGACCAAAGAAAAAAAAATTTTTTCTTGGAATCTCAAAACTATGCTAACTTTGTCTAAGACAATGGAGACCCTAGGAACGAGGTTAGGCACGCAACACCATGTTACTCTGGAGAGGAGGTGGGTGGGCTGGTCTTTCATATACCGGATCCGAAATAATTAAGGTCCATGAAACAAAAGAACAAAGCGAACATAACAACGCTTAATTAGCAAGGCCTAATCGGAATAACAATTTTTTTTTTGCTCTTCGCCATTTTTAGTCCGGTATATGAAATTTTACCCATATTTTCTGTCGTGATCACAACTTTTAATATTCGGCTAAAAAGAAAATTTCACTTCCTGCTTTTTATTAAACTTCTTGTTCAGCAGTTCTTCTCAATTATTGTTTTAAGAATTTTTTGTTGTTTAATGTGGTCGTTTAAGGAAACGAGGGAAACTACAAAAGAACTTATATCCAAGGGAGGGGGGGGGGGGGTCTTGTTTCAGGAAACGAGCCAAACTAGAAAGG
>NC_090893.1:506507-509007 GCF_036669925.1 Montipora capricornis | reverse complement strand
GTAAAATGACAGCCACTTTAAGAATAAGGTCTTCCAGCAATATTTTGTCGGCGTCGCATTTCAGTAAGTTTCTTTTTTAAAACACGGAAGGGTTAACCTATTTATGCGAAAAGAAAAACAGGGACGAAGGTAGTCAACACTCGAGCGTTTTTTCCATGGTTTTCTTCACTTTACACTCTTTTAGTTTTTGTGGGGTTGAATTTAAGGTAGAGAGCCTTTTGACCGCTTTTCCTTCAAGATGTTGTTAGGGAAAACGCTGTGCAATTTTAATCAAATTTTCCCGCCAAAAAACTTAGAAAAAGTACGGGTGCTTAAAGTACGCATGCGCCAACTTTTTTTTTTTTTTTTTTTAAAAACACTTAAAATAAATTATCTCTGTACAATGAAATACATAATAGAGACAATAAAAACACCAAGTTTTTATCCACGTTTGTTTATTATTTCAATGGAAAATGGTTCTTTTTCAAAAAAAAAAAAAAAAAAATACGGCGCATGCGTATTGGAGACGCCATATTTTTCTAAGTGTCATTCAAGCGAAAAGGTCAAAGTCCACTCTGGGGGAAAGAACTTCCGTGCTTTTTCTCTATTCTCTTAAGGAATGGAAACAAACTTAACTTTATTTGCCTGGTACATTTTTTGTCGTTGACAAAAAGCTCCTAATTACTGTAGAACTCTTAAAATGGAAGATTATGGCAAACTTTTTTACTTTTACATCCCTAACATTCCTCTTCTTACACGCCATAGAAGTCACCAAAACTAACAAACATTTGTTGTACAACCAAACTAGTGAGAGAGGCTGTTCTAGCCCCTCAATGACATCACAAACTGGCTTGTCATTGCAAAACGTTTTGTGATGACATAGAAGGAATAGATCCATTCCTCTCGCTATCATGGCTGTTCGATAAATGTCAGCCAGTTTTGGCGCATAAAAACGTAAATGTTTAGGATATACAGTAAAAGATGTTTCCCATCCGTAAAAAGAACCGAAGTTATACCTATTTTGCAAAAGGCCTTGGACTCCATCACCTCCCGCAAAGCGCATTAATGCATTTGTCTTAATGTCATGATTAAGTCAACAAAACAAGCACAGAATTGAGAATCGTAATAAAGCAAACACTTTGGTGTCTTAATAACGAAACTGTAAAGGAAAGTAGGGAAATAATATGCGAGTGTAATACGCAACGCAATGCCCCTGAAGCAACACTAGTTCGATGTAACGGTGGTCTGCAAATGTGATTATCCTAATAAGAGCCCGTCCATAAACAAACTGTTATGTTGTCAATAGTCTTCGTGGTGCGATGGTTTGGTTCGTACAACCACGCAAATTTTGTGGTTTAAAGTGCGATGATTTGGTTCGTAGTGTATTCAGTGATTTGAGTAGCAGTCCTTTAAGGTCAAAGGAGTCTTAACAGACTACTGTAAGAACATGGTTCGACTCCATGAGTATCAGTAATCTTTCTGTTTGACTGACTGAGGGAAAAAAACGTTACCCGCAATTTGGATGGTAAATGGTTTGAATTGTGGTATAGGAATTATAAGAGGTTGCGAGTTCCCTCTGATGATCTCTATGAGATGGTTACGTTGAAGAGTTTGAGTCCAGGAAGACTGATAATCTGTTTGGTAACCGTATGGTAAGTACTCTTAGTCAAGTCAAGTTAATTATTTGAGTGCATGTAAGTTAATTGTCTTTCTTGCGTGGTTGTGTGGTTTAAAGTGGTCAATGATCAGATCGAGAGTAAAACCAATCTAGTAGTTAAGTGTTAATTGAGAATGTAAGAATGCTAGGATCCCTATTATCCACCCTTTTGGTCCGTTTCTGGAGAGCAGGAATGATAGATCTAACGGGGAATATACGGCTAAACTCTTGCTCAAGTATGCTGCATTCGACTGTTACATATGGCATAACCTATTACACTCGCAGTTTTTCCCTTACTTCCCTTGACAATAGCATCATTATGGCACCATAACATTGGCTGTTATCGTTAGCTTTTGCTTGTTTTTGTGTGACCAAACCATGTCCTATGCGGACAGGCCTTTTATTGACAGTACAACCAAGATATAACGAACATGCTTATGACAACACAGACCTTTCCAAATGCGTGGCAGCACCAATTCTTGCAACTTGTGCACTTAAAGACGTTATGCCCGAGGTAGGGGGAGGGGGGAGGCGGACTGGGTGGTGTCAATGTCTGTCTGCCTGTAATTCAAACGTGAAAAACATTTTTTTTCTTATTATGTACGTCTTGCAGACGGTGTTTAGACAAAATATCTTTATTGTTCTTTACGTTTGGAAGCTATTCCTTCCATCAAATTTTTCCTTTCCACTTTCAATTCTCTTGAAAAGTGACACGAGTATACGTTTGAGTGATTGTGATAATTTAATCGGAGAACCCAAAGAAATAGTCTTTTAAGAATCATCTTTTGAGGGTATGTCTGTTTTACGTGATTCAACTCTCTCTACATGTTCTGGATCCGTCCAAGTTTTTAAAACCAGTGCCTT